>NC_053028.1:658560895-658793834 GCF_003073215.2 Triticum urartu | reverse complement strand
GTTTGAGAACACCAAAAGTATGAAACAATTGCTTGGCTTGTCATTGGGGTTGTGCATGATTTGAATACTTTGTGTGGTGAAGATGGAGCATAGCCAGACTATATGATTGTGAAGGGATAACTTTCTTTGGCCATGTTATTTTGAAGGGACATAATTTCTTAGTTAGTATGCTTGAAGTATTATTATTTCTATGTCAATATTAAACTTTTGTCTTGAATCTTTCGGATCTGAATATTCATACCACAATTAAGAGAATTACATAGAAATTATGCCAAGTAGCATTCCACATCAAAAATTCTGTTTTTATCATTTACCTACTCGAGGACGAGCAGGAATTAAGCTTGGGGATGCTTGATACATCTCCAACATATCTATAATTTTTGATTGTTCCAAGCTATATTATATCCTGTTTTGGACATTATTGGGATTTATTATACACTTTTATATTATTTTTGGGACTAACCTATTAACCTATATTATATGTTGAACAATATTTGAGTCTTCTCTGAATTCTTTTATGTATGATTGGTTATCTTTGCAAGTCTCTTCGAATTATCAGTTTGGTTTGGCCTAGTAGATTGATCTTTCTTGGAATGGGAGAAGTGCTTAGCTTTGGGTTCAATCTTACGGTGTCCTTTCCCACAGACAGTAGGGGCAGCAAGGCACGTATTGGATTGTTTCCATCGAGGATAAGAAGATGGGGTTTATATCATATTGCATGAGTTTATCCCTCTACATCATGTCATCTTGTTTAAAGCGTTACTCTATTCTCTTGAACTTAATACTCTAGATGCATACTGGATAGCGGTCGATGTGTGGAGTAATAGTAGTAGATGCAGGCAGGAGTCGGTCTACTTGTCTCGGGCGTGATGCCTGTATACATGATCATACCTAGATATTCTCATAACTATGCTCAATTCTGTCAATTGCTCAACAGTAATTTGTTCACCCACCGTAATACTTATGCTCTCGAGAGAAGCCACTCGTGAAACCTATGGCCCCCGGGTCTATTTTCCATCATATTAATCTTCCAATACTTAGTTATTTCCTTTGCCATTTATTTTACTTGCATCTTTATTTCTCTTTATCATAAAAACACAAAAAATATTATCTTATCACATCTATCAGATCTCACTCTCGTAGGTGACCGTGAAGGAATTGACAACCCCTTTATCGCGTTGGTTGCGAGGAGTTTATTTGTTTGTGTAGGTGTGAGGGACTCGTGTGTGGCCTCCTACTAGATTGATAACTTGGTTCTAAAAAACTGAGGGAAATACTTACGCTGCTCTACTGCATCACCCTTTCCTCTTCAAGGGAAAACCAACACAGTGCTCAACAGGTAGCAAACATCTCTATGTTGATCATATCTACTATATGATTCACGTTCAACCTTTTGGTCTCAGTATTCCGAGGCCATATCAGCATATGCTAGGCTCGTCAAGTTTAACCCGAGTATTTTGCATGTGCAAAACTGGCTTGCACCCGGTTCATGTGAACATAGAGCTTATCACACCCGATCATCACGTGGTGTCTCGGCACGACGAACTGTAGCAACATTGCATACTCAGGCAGAACACTTATACCTTGAAATTTAGTGAGGGATCATCTTATAATGCTACCGCCGTACTAAGCAAAATAAGATGCATAAAGGATAAACATCACATGCAATCAAAATAAGTGACATGATATGGCCATCATCATCTTGTGCCTTTTGATCTCCATCTCCAAAGCACCGTCATGATCACCATGTTCACCGGCTTGACACCTTGATCTCCATCGTAGCATCGTTGTCGTCTTGCCAACTATTGCTTCTACGACTATCGCTACCGCTTAGTGATAAAGTAAAGCAATTACATGGCGATTGCATTTCATACAATAAAGCGACAACCATAAGGCTCCTGCCAGTTGCCGATAACTAATACAAAACATGATCATCTCATACAACAATTTATATCTCATCACGTCTTGACCATATCACATCACAGCATGTCCTGCAAAAACAAGTTAGACATCCTCTACTTTGTTGTTGCATATTTTACGTGGCTGCTACGGGCTTCTAGCAAGAACCGTTCTTACCTATGCATCAAAACCATAACGATTTTTCGTCAAGTGTGCTATTTTAACCTTCAACAAGGACCGGGCGTAGTCAAACTCAATTCAACTAAAGTTGGAGAAACAGACACCCGCCAGCCACCTGTGTGCAAAGCACGTCAGTAGAACCAGTCTCATGAACGCGGTCATGTAATGTCGGTCCGAGCCGCTTCATTCAACAATAATGCCGAATCAAAGTAAGACATTGCTGGTAAGCAGTATGACTATTATCGCCCATAACTCTTTGTGTCCTACTCGTGCATATAATATCTACGCATAGACCTGGCTCTGATACCACTGTTGGGGAATGCAGTATTTCAAAAAATTATCCTATGATCAGGCAATATCTATCTAGGAGATGCATAGTAGCGAGAGGGAGAGTGTGTCCACGTACCCTCGTAGACCGAAAGAGGAAGTGTTTAGTAACGCGGTTGATGTCGTCGAACGTCTTCGCGATCCAACCGATCCTAGCACAGACGTACGGCACCTCCGTCTTCACCACACGTTCTGCACGATGACGTCCCTCGGGCTCTTGATCTAGTTGGGCACGAGGGAGAGTTCCGTCAGCACGACGGCGTGTTGACGGTGATGATGAAGTTAATGGTGCAGGGCTTCGCCTAAGCACTACGACAATATGAACGAGGAGTGTAATTGTGGAGGGGGCACCACACACGGGTAAGAGAAGACTTGGTGTGCCTTTGGGGTGCCCCCTCCCACGTATATAAAGGAGGGGGGAAGAGGAGGCCGGCCCAAGGGGGCGCTCCAAAGGGGGGAGTCCTACTTGGACAACCAGTCCAAGTAGGATTCACCCCCCTTTCCTATTCCAACTAGGAGAAGGAGGGAAGGAGGAGGAGGGGAGAAGGAATGCGGGGGGGGGGGCCCTCCTAGTCCAATTCGGACCAGCCATGGGGGGGGGGCGGCCACCCATTGAGGCTCTTCTCTCCTTTCCACTAAAGCCCATTAAGTCCCAAGACTTCCCCGGGGGGTTCCAGTAACCTCCCGGTACTCCGAAAAATACCGAAACACTTCGGAACCATTCCGGTGTCCGAATATAACCTTCCAATATATCGATCTTTGCCTCTCGACCATTTCGAGACTCCTCATCATGTCCATGTTCTCCTCCAGGACTCCGACAAACTTTGGTCATCAAATCATAATACAAATCATCATCGAACGTTAAGCATGCGGACCCTACGGGTTCTAGAACTATGTAGACATGACCAAGACACATCTCCGGTCAATAACCAATAGCGGAACCTGGATGCTCATATTTTTTCCTACCTATTCTACGAAGATCTTTATCGGTCAAACCGCATAAGAACATACGTTGTTTCCTTTGTCATCGATATGTTACTTGCCCGAGATTCGATCATCGGTATCATCATACCTAGTTCAATCCCGTTACCGGCAAGTCTCTTTACTTCCCGTAACTAACTCATTTGTTACATTGCTTGCAAAGATCATAGTGATGTGCATTACCGAGAGGGCCCAGAGATACCTCTCCGATACATTGTGACAAATCCTAATCTCGATCTATGCCAACTCAACGAACACCATTGGAGACACCTGTAAAGCATCTTTATAATCACCCAGTTACATTGTGACATTTGATAGAACACAAGGTGTTCCTCCGATATCCGGGAGTGGCCTAATCTCATAGTCAGAGGAACATGTATAAGTCATGATGAAAGCAATAGCAGAGAAACTAAACGATCATTATGCTAAGCTAACGTATGGGTCTTGTCCATCACATCATTCTCTAATGATGTGACCCCGTTCATCAAATGACAACACATGTCCATGGCTAGGAAACTTCACCATCTTTGATTAAGGAGCTAGTCAAGTAGAGGCATACTAGGGACACTCTGTTTGTCTATGTATTCACACATGTACTAAGTTTCCGGTTAATACAATTCTAGCATGAATAATAAACATTTATCATGATATAAGGAAATATAAATAAGAACTTTATTATTGCCTCTAGGGCATATTTCCTTTAGACCCCGCACGTGGATACCCTAGCAAGAAGGGTGTTCTGCTGATTTTTGCTAGATTGGAGACCGGTCGGGTCCGGAAGATTAGGAATCGAGATGTAAATGTGTGTCAACAAACCTGTAGGTGCTTGCTGAAGTCTCCCGGCAACGACATCAGAAATTCTTCTCCTACTTGTGATAGGCGTTGAGATTTCCCCGAAGAGGAAGGGTGATGTAGTATTGTATCAGATAGTATTTCCCTCAGTCAAGAACCAAGGTTTATCGAACCAGTAGGAGACACCACACAAAACCTGTAAGCAGTACCTGAACACACAGAAAGCAAACACTTGCACCCAACGCAGGCAAGAGGGTTGTCAATCCCCTTGTACTCATTAATTGCAAGGATCAAATTTGATAGTAGTGGATAGATAAATTAAAATTAAAATAAAGTAAATAAATTACAACAAGTATTTTTAGATTTTTAGTAAATATAAAGTGAATGGGCCCAAGGGCCATAGCGTTCACTAGAGGCATCTCTCTCATGAGCATAGTACGGTGGGTAAACAAATCGCTATTACGGTGCATTTGGATGTCTGTATTGGGCTGTTGAATTGGATTTGGTATTGGGCTAACCCAAATATAGGTGTTTGGATGCAATCTGGAACTAACAGACTGAAACGGAAACAAATACGAGGCGTTTTCACTCACACGCGCCCACCCGTCGCTCCAATTCGGAGGTGTGGACGTCCGATTTCCGCCGAATTGCCTCGCTCTCGCAAAACAAAAAGTTTGGGGTCTTTATTTCCTCCCTCCACCATGAGACAAAAGGGATCAAGGGAAGAGAGCAGCGCCCTCATAGATCGACGGCGGCGCCTAGTTAGATGCACCACTGCGGCGTGGTTATGGCGGCCGCCCTTCCATTTCCTTCTTCCTCCG
This sequence comes from Triticum urartu, assembly GCF_003073215.2. NCBI lineage: Eukaryota > Viridiplantae > Streptophyta > Magnoliopsida > Poales > Poaceae > Triticum > Triticum urartu. Next base: position 658,788,834 of record NC_053028.1, on the reverse strand, counting down.
CCGCCACCCCTTCCCCTCCCCCGACGCCACCCTTCCCTTTCTCTATAGCCCTGCCCGCCACGGCCAGATCCCATCTGAACCGCCACCGGCTGCAGTCCCCTCCGGCGCCGGCCTACCCTTCCTTCCTGGCCCTATGGTGGCCATCTCTTCTCCTTCCGGCGCTAGCCCTCCCCCTTCTTCCCGCCGGAGCCCATCTCTTCTCCCTGGGCCCTCCTCAGCAGCCCCTTCTTCTCTAGTCGTGGTGGCCCTCTGTGCCGCCGGAGCCTTCTTCCCTTGCTCCACCCAGCCCCTGCTCTAATTCTTCTTCTTCAATCCCCATTTCATGTTGTTCTGATTCATTTGCTACCTGCTGATATATCCTCTTGTTGCAGGTTGGCCTAAAAATTGGAACCCCTCTAGTATGAATATGATGCAATTTTGTGAATCAATATATGGTCTGATCTTTGATGCATGCTTATGTGCACTACTAGGGAAAACCTTATACACAGAATCTTAGCAGCAACGCGGCATAAAAACAGGCGCTGCTGCTAAGTAGTAGCAGCGCGGCTACGGAAAGCTCGCTACTGGTGCAAACTTAGTAGTAGCGCGTGACGCTTAAACCGCGCTGCTACAAAAATCCACCGACAGTACACAACGACATAAGTTTACCAGTAGCACGGCGCCAGGGAGCCCGCTGCTGCTAATGCCATAGTAGCAACGCGCTTTTTTGTCACCTCGCTGCTGCTAATTTTGAAATTGTGCACAGGGTTGGCCCGTTTAGCAGTAGCGTGTGACAGGAAAGCGTGCTGTTGCTACGCTCTTAGCAGTAGCGCGCTTTCTCTCCCGCGCTACTGCTAAGACGCAGCACCCACCACCTTTTCCCCCTCCCCCTCCCCATCTCCTCTCCTCCCTTTCCCCTACCTCCCACATCCTCCCTCTCTCTCACTCTTCTTCTTCCTCAATACTTCTCCCCCCATTACTCTCCCTCTTCTACCTACCTTTCTCTCTCTTCATTACTCCTAGCTATAACTACACCACCTCCATTAATTCATCTCCTTTCTCTTTTTCCTCCCCCCTCCACTAGTTGAAGTTGTCTCCTCCCAAATTAGCTAGCTAGGTAGATGTAGCATTTAGTTAAGTGACCTATTTGCCCCCTAACTAGATCTTTCTTTGTCAAGAAGAGCTTTGTGCACTTTTGACCTCCCTACATCATCATCTCCACCGTGTGCTCGATCTCGAGATAGAGGTGTGATTAATATTTCATGCTTTTACAAAATGGAAATATGTTTATGCATGTGTGTGTGATATTTTTATGGAAATTGTGTGTGTGGCATGAGTTGACGCCAAATTGTGCATTTGAGTTGCCTATGTTTTGCTGAAATGTCGATTTATTTCTGTTTCGGCGAATTTCGGGCAAACTCTAGATCTATATATGTCCTATTTTTAAGGAAGGTCATGCCGAATTTTTGTATGACTTTGATGAATGCACGCATTCTTATAATCAATTTTTTATTATTACCATGCATAGTTGACGATGGTCAGTGGAACGATGGTGGACAGGTGGTTGCGGTCGTCGGTGCAGGACATGAAGGAAAATAACCTGACAGAGGTTTTATGTCCGTGTCGAAAATGCAAAGGAATAGTTTGGCTTGACCCCCATGTCAATGGTCGTGTCGAAGCGCACCTGCTCATGACTGGTTTCATGGATGGCTATACTCGGTGGATAACTGAAGATGAGGATGACGATGTTGAGGATGCCGACGGGGCAGGCAATGATGACACGGGGCAAGACGAAGAGATGATCAATAATGGCGGCGGGGAAGAGGCCGGACATGGCGGCGGAGAAGGGGCCGAACATGGCGGCGGAGAGAACGACATGGACTCCACGCAGCAGAGTTCGTCGGTACTAAGTTCAATCATGCGGGACCCTCATGTTCAAGCATTGCTTCGCAAGGAGACGAGTACTGAGAGAGCTGCTTCTAGAGAGGAGGCTAAGCTGGAGCAACTGGTGGTAGACTCGAACACTCCATTGTATGATGGTTGCAATCCTAAGGTGACCCGCTTGAGTTTCACGCTCCAACTGCTGAAGACGAAGGCTAAAAACAAATGGACCGACACTAGCCTCGATGAGCATCTCAAGTACCTAAAGGATGTTCTTCCCGAGGGTAATCTATGTCCTAGTAGTGTTGATGAGGCCAAGAAGATCATGTGCCCTCTTGATCTGCCACACGTTAGATACCATGCATGCATCAACGATTGCATAATTTATCGGAAGGAGCACGCGGAAAAAACAAGTTGTCCGGTGTGCAATGCTTCTCAATACAAGAAGGCCGGGAAGAAATGTCCCCAGAAAGTGGTATGGTATTTACCGATCACTCCCCGTCTCCAGAGGTATTTTGTAGATCCCAAGGAAGCAAAGCTAATGCGCTGGCATGCGGAGAGGAAGAAGCCCGACGATGGAGATGATCCAAAGCTGAGACACGTCAAGGATGGAAGCCAGTGGAGAGCGTTGAACAACTTCTATCGGTATTTTGAATGTGATGCAAGGAACATCGTGCTCGGCGCGTGTACCGATGGCATGAATCCGTTTGGCAACCAGAGCACCAACCATAGCACATGGCCCGTGTTTGTATGGATGTACAACCTCCCCCTGGTTGTGCATGAAATCAAAGTACATTCACATGAGGATGCTTATTCAAGGGCCGAAACAACCAGGAAATAATATTAATTTGTATGTGGGGCTACTTCAGGAGGAGTTAGACACGTTATGGAAAACATCGGCCAAGACATGGGCCGCCAACAAAGGCGAGTATTTCAACATGAGAGCCACGCTGATCACGACAGTGCACGACTATCTTGGTTACGGATATGTGGTAGGCCAGGTGTGCCATGGATATTGCGGATGCACGCGGTGCATGGATGATACAACGTCTCAGCAGCTAACGTCAAGGAAAGATGGTGGGTTTGGGAAAATCGTGTACATGGGGCATCGAAGATGGCTCGAACAGGACGACCCGTGGAGAAACCGTGGAGATCTATTCAATGGTCACGCTAAGCATCGAGGACCTCCACGTAAGCGGAGCGGTGCCGAAATTGATGAGCTGTTAAAAACCTGGAAGGAGTGCCCGGCGCCGGGAAAGATGATGAGAAAGGCGCCGGAGCCGCTGCTGAAGGTATGGAAGACGAGGTCTGTGTTCTGGGACTTGGAGTACTGGCACAAACTCAATACACCTCATTGCCTTGATCAAATGCATATCTGTAAGAATGTCCTTGAGAGCTTGCTCGCAACACTGATGAACATGCCGGATAAGACCAAGGATGGGCCGAAGGCAAGAAAAGTCTTGCAAGATTTGAAAATCAGGGAAGATCTGCACATGCCGCCCCGTAAAATGTCAGACGAGACAGAGACAGAGACAGAGGCACGAGAGAAGAAGGGCAAGAAAATAAAGAATGAGGATTATTGCCCCCCTTCTTGCTTCACCTTAAGTCAGGCTGAGATCAATAAATTCTTTAAGTGCCTTACCGGAGTCAAAGTTAGTTCCGGTTACTGTGGCAAGATAAGTAGATATCTAGACACGGACAAGAAAAGGTTCAGCGGGATGAAGTCTCATGACTGTCATGTGATGATGACGCAGATATTACCTGTTGCCCTTAGAGGGATAATGGACAAGCACGTCTGTGACACGCTTATTGGTCTCTGCAACTTTTTCGACGTCATCTCTCGAAAGTCGATCAGTGTGAAGCAGCTCCGAAGGCTACAGGAAGAGATCATTGTGATACTGAATGAGCTTGAGATGTACTTCCCGCCCGCGTTCTTTGACGTGATGGTGCATCTGTGTGTCCATATTGTGGATGACATAATAGACCTGGGGCCGTCATTCCTGCACAACATGATGCCATTTGAGAGGATGAATGGGATCATCAAAGTATTCGTTCGTAACATGTCCCATCCGGATGGAAGCATCGTCCAGGGCTATTTGACACAAGAGCGCATCTCTTTCTGTGAGAATTTTCTATATGGTGCAGACCAGCCGCCTGGTGTTAGTGTTGGTTTGCCCGTTAACAAGCACGATGGGAGGCTCGAAGGAGAAGGTCGCCGCAACGGTCGCAGGGAACTGCACGTGGCATACTCAGATTGACGCAGCGACTTTGACAGAGCAAACTTGGTAGTGCTACAACACCTAGACGAGGTAGATCCTTTCGTGGCACTGCACAAAGAAATTATCGCAAAGAAGTATCGTGACCGGGGGGTATGCAGGACGGACGCCGAAGTTACTAGAGAGCACAACTCCACTTTCCTGCATTGGTTCAAAGAGCATATTATTGCTAATCCCCCGGAGGAGGGCTCTAAGGACGGATTGCTCATATACGCCTTAGCACATGGCCCCTCGCCCAACCTCGTAACCTATCAGGCATATGATATCAACGGATACACGTTCTACACGGAGGCCAAAGATATGGACAATGATGAATATCAGAACTCAGGGGTGACGATGGAATGCATGACCGGCAGCGACAACGGCGCAACTGAACGATTTTATGGAAGGGTCGAGGAGATCTGGGAGCTTGACTACTCTGGACTGCACAACACGACGATGTTCCGTGTCAGATGGGCTAAGAATGTCGAAAGAGAAAGCCGGATTTTCACTACCATGACTATACCCGACGCCAAGAGCGCTACCGTGAACGCTATCGCAAAAAACGAGCCATGGGTACACGCTAAGCACGTGACACAATGCTTCTTCATAACCGACCCATGCAATCCCAGTCGTGTTGTCGTGAGGAAAGGCAAAAGAAACATCATTGGAATGGATGGAGTCGCCAACGAGGAAGACTATGATCAGTACGGCAACCCAATGAGGGAAGATGACGATGATGATGAAGTATACGTCAAAAGAAGAATCAATACTACATTACCAAAGAAAAATCGTACTCCATGGAAAAGGCAAAGTCACAATGAGGGGCTCAATTATTCTTCGACGAACAAGAAGGGAAAGAAGCTGACTCAAAAACGAAAACGTCAGCGCTGAGGAATCGGTCAAATGATGTAATATATATATGTTCCTATTTTGTATACACACTTAATTAGCCATTATTATGCATGGGTCCAATGATGTAATATATATATGTTCCTATTTTGTATACACACTTAGCCATTATTATGCAAGGGTCCAATGATGTAATATATATGTTCCTATTATGCTGAGGAAAAGAAAAAAAGGGAAACTGGTTATAGCAGTAGCGCTTTAGTGAAAAAGAGCTACAGCTAGTCAAGGTAGCAGTAGCGGTTTCTGCAGAAAATCGCTATAGCTGCTCGTAATAGTAGTAGCGCGTTTCGTGTAAACGCGCTACTGCTACGTCCACTTAACCCAAAATTCTCCCTCTCCCTGCTTCATCCCGCCTCTTTTCCCCCAAATCCCCACTCTCTCTTCCCCGGCCCCGTCACACCGCCGCGCCCGCCCCCGACCTCGGCGCGCTCGCCCCCGACCCCGCCGCCCCCGACCCCGCCGCGCCCGACCCCGGCGCGCTCGCCCCCGACCCCGCCGCCCCCGACCCAGGCGCGCTCGCCCCCGGCGCCGGCGCTCGCCCCCGACCCGTCGACCCTTGCCTCCCTCCTCTGCTTCCTCCCCTCCCAACCTCGGCCGTCGTCGGGCCTGCCTCCTCGCCCTGCACCCTCTGTAAACCACCCCCTCTCTCTCTCTGCTAGCTAGGGTTAATTTACTTAGGTTTTAGTTATGTTAATTAGGTTATCTATTTAGTTATGAATTTAGATAGGTTTCAAAATTTGCTGAATTTGTATGCAAATTTGAACTGGACATGTGATATGTGGATATGTCATGTTTTGGACATGTCATGTTTTGGTAAATGATCCGAGTTGCCTATGTTACGCCGGAATGTTGATTCATTTCTGTTCCGGTGAATTTCAGGCGCTCGATATGTCCATTTTTTAGCAAAGGTCATGCCGAAATTGTCCTCGTGCCTTATCATCCAAAGTAAGTCAGTTTCGAACAACCCTTTCATACATTTCAATCATTCCTTCTCTCTCTATGGGGAATAATTTGAGGTGTCTTTTCCCCGCAGCAACGGGCGCGCCGTCCTTATCGTTCTTTATCCGCAAGTCTCCCACGCCGTGTATTTTGACCCTTCCAGAGACTACGAGAAAAAAGACTACACCCACATAATGAATATTCTAGATGATGCTCTCCAAGGCTTCAGCTTTAGAGGTGGCCACATGTAGATCAGGAAACAAAGGAACAAGAAGATGGGTTTCGCGCATAAAACTAACTTCTCCTGCATCCAAGTCCCAAAACCATGCAAGAAGGATGGATTCTACATCCTCCATCTCATGATTCAGTTCAACACGGATCACCAAAAGCTTCGCATGAGAAGCAGAAATGATGATCATATCCACAAGTGGCTAGAATCTCATGGAGAAGCGGATTATAAACTTAGAGATGACTTCTTTCGCATCCAAAGCGACATTGCGACAATCATCATGAAAGAAGTCGTCGATGAGAAGGGGATGTTCCACCACGGCCCTATATCGCGAGCTGACGTCCGAACTCGCATAGGCATGCAACGTCTAGACCTCACGCCGTTCAAGAAGCTAGGGTCCATCCTCGATGATATGGAAGGATGGAACTTCTAGTGATTTATGATGCCGATGATGATGATATGTGTCGGTTGAACTTGTATACTATTTGTAGCGATGCAACTTTGTGATGTCCACGATCCCTGCCGAACTTGCGTAACGCTACTTTGTTAGTTTGCGTACGATGACCTGCGTACCTCTAGTTAATTAATTTGCGTACTGTATGTTGCATCTAGTTGCTAACCCTTTCTTTTTCGGTGTTCTCTAGTATATTTTGTTGCATATATATGATTGTACATCCTCTTCATGAACATGCATCTCTAACAGGTACCTAGTTTCTTGATGGCGAGATGGAACTGCTATGTCGTGTACAAAGGGAAGGATCCGGGGGTGTACAATGAGTGGCATGAGTGTCAGGCGCAAGTGAATGGGTTCTCGGACGCCAGCCATAAAGGCTTCAAAAGCAGACAAGAAGGAGAAGCTAGTTACTTGAGGTTCACGCTAGCGCGAGAGAGGACTCGTAACCGCCATCTCATGTATTGCATAGTTCCACTCTCACTCATAGTGAAGCTCTTCTCGCGTATACCTTTGTTTAGATGGATGACGTTGTAGTTGCAAGTATTCAAGACTTGCATGTATCTCTATTTTCGAGATGATGACAAGATACCACTTTGTGTTGGATGATGATTATGACGAGACTATTTGTATGTATATGCTATGATTACATCTGTGGTCTCGCAGGCATTTGTATGTGTATCATGATGACATTTGTATGTGCTAAAGATTCTTCTATAAAGCCTGTTCAAATACAAAACAAATATGCCGAAAAAACAAAAAACTACTAAAATTAGCAGTAGCGAGTGGAGAAAAGTTAGCAGCAACGCGGTTGTACCAGTAGCGCGCACAGGGGAAGCGCGCTATAGCTATTAGCAGCAACGAGGTTCCTTTAAGAGCGCTGATGCAACACTTGTGTAGCAGTAGCGCGGGTGGACCAGCGCTACTGCTATACGTTAGCTGTAGTGCCTTATTAGTAGCGCCGGCCCCCGCGCTACTAAAAGGCCGAAAACCCGCGCTGCTGCTTGGCTTTTGCCTAGTAGTGGTGTGATATGGGGATATGATGCATGCTTATGTGTGATATGGGGATATGATGCATGCTTATGTGTGATATTGGGATATGATGCATGCTTATGTGTGACATTCCTGTTTGTATTGTTGAACTTGGACCTATCTAAACTATTTGTTTTGTTACATTTGGAACAATGTATTGTTCAACTACAACTTATTTGAACAATTGTACTGTTAAATTTGGAACTATCTCTTCTTGTCGTTGAGAATTTGGAACACCTATTTAAACTATATGTGGTGTACTTTGTTGGTGTAAAATATTTTTTTGTTTTTCTGTCAGTATTATATGATGTCGTCCTCGATTTCTAGAATATTTGATAAAAATTTGCTATATAATCATCCAGTTATAGTCACACATTATACAACTTCTGTTTTTGAGGCATATACTAATGTTGCTATGTAATTCCATAGTTTGACATCCAAACATGATTTTGTATTGAAACCTCGAAACAATTCCGTGAGCTAATACAATAAACATCCAAACAACCGAATTTGTATTCATGTCCATTACAATTTCCTGGTTGAATTGGAATTGAAACCAATACAATACGGAGGCTTCCAATACACACATCCAAAAGCAGCGTTAGACAATTGATAGAATAGCACATAGTTATGATGATATTCATGGCATGATCAATATATAGGCATTATGTCTGTGCCAAGTAGACTATTAATCTTACTAAATCTACTACTATTACTCCACCCCTTGACCGCTATCCAACATGCATCTTGAGGTATTAAGTTCATAACGAGTAGAGTAATGCTTGAAGCATGATGACATAACGTAGACAAAGTTCAATCAATTATATGATTGAACCCCATCGTTTTACCCTTAGTAGGAACACTACAAATACACGCCTTGAAACTCCTCATGTCATAGAGCAAGGACACCGCAAGGTTGAACCTACTACTATGCACCTCTCCCACTAAAGACAAATCAATCTAATTGGCCAAAGAAGTCGATAGATCAAGGATAAATATAAGGCTATAAAACCACACATAGTAAATCATAGAAAATACTCAATAACTTTCAATGCATAATCTGATCATAAAGCCACAATTCATTGAATCCCAACAAACACACCGCAAGAATTGCATCGAATAGATCTCTGTAGAGATCATTGTATTGAAGATCAGAGAGAGAGAGAAAGAGAGAGCTACTGCTATGGACCCATAGGTCCTGTGGGAACTACTCACACATCATGATGGATGCAGCAAGGTTGATGAAGATGAAGGAAATATGCCCTAGAGGCAATAATAAAGTTATTATTTATTTCCTTATATCATGATAAATGTTTATTATTCATGCTAGAATTGTATTAGCCGGAAACATAATACATGTGTGAACACATAGACAAACAGAGTGTCACTAGTATGCCTCTACTTGACTAGCTCGTTGATCAAAGATGGTTATGTTTCCTAACCATAGACATGAGTTGTCATTTGATTAACGGGATCACATCATCAGGAGAATGATGTGATTGACTTGACCCATTCCGTTAGCTTAGCACTTGATCGCTTAGTTTGTTGCTATTGCTTTCTTCATGAATTATACATGTTCCTATGACTATGAGATTATGCAACTCCCGTTTACCGGAGGAACACTTTGTGTGCTACCAAACGTCACAACGTAACTGGGTGATTATAAAGGTGCTCTACAGGTGTATCCGAAGGTACTTGTTGGGTTGACGTATTTTGAGATTAGGATTTGTCACTTCGATTGTCGGAGAGGTATCTCTAGGCCCACTCGGCAATGCACATCATTATAAGCCTTGCAAGCATTGCGACTAATGAGTTAGTTGCGGGATGATGTATTACGGAACGAGTGAAGAGACTTGCCGGTAACGAGATGGAACTAGGTATTGAGATACCGACGATCGAATCTCGGGCAAGTAAAATACCGATGACAAAGGGAACAACGTATGTTGTTATGCGGTTTGACGATAAAGATCTTCGTAGAATATGTGGGAGCCAATATGAGCATCCGGGTTCCGCTATTGGTTATTGACCGGAGACGTGTCTCGGTCATGTCTACATAGTTCTCGAACCCGTAGGGTCCGCACGCTTAAAGTTCGATGATGGTTATATTATGAGTTTATGTATTTTGATGTATCGAAGGAGTTTGGAGTCCCGGATGAGATCGGGGACATGACGAGGAGTCTCGAAATGGTCGAGACGTAAAGATCGATATATTGGACGACTATATTCGAACATCGGAAAGGTTCCGAGTGATTCGGGTATTTTCAGGAGTACCGCGGAGTTACGGGAATTCATATTGGGCCTTAATGGGCCATACGGGAAAGGAGAGAAAGGCCTCAAAGGGTGGCCGCACCCCTCCCCATGGGCTGGTCCGAATTGGACTAGGGAGGGGGGGGGGCGCCCCCTTCCTTCTCCTTTTCCCTTCCCTTTCCTTCCCTCCTACTCCTACTACTTGGAAGGGCTCCTCGTTCTACTAGGAAAGGAGGAATCCTACTCCCGGTGGGAGTAGGACTCCCCTAGGGCGCGCCATAGAGAGGGCCGACCCTCCCCCTCCTCCACTCCTTTATATACAGTGGCAGGGGGCACCCCATAGACACAACAATTGATCGTTTGATCTTTTAGCCGTGTGCGGTGCCCCCCTCCACCATAGTCCACCTCGATATTACTGTAGCGGTGCTTAGGCGAAGCCCTGCGTCGGTAGAACATCAACATCGTCACCACACCGTCGTGCTGACGAAACTCTCCCTCAACACTCGGTTGGATCGGAGTTCGAGGGACGTCACCGGGCTGAACGTGTGCAGAACTCGGAGGTGCCGTGTGTTCGGTACTTGATCGGTCGGATCGTAAAGACATACGACTACATCAACCGCATTGTGCTAATGCTTCCACTTTCGGTCTACGAGGGTACGTGGACAACACTCTCCCCTCTCGTTTCTATGCACCACCATGATCTTGCGTGTGCGTAGGAATTTTTTTAAATTACTACGTTCCCCAACAGTGGTATCCGAGCCTGGTTTTATGCGTTGATGTAATATGCACGAGTATAACACAAGTGAGTTGTGGGCGATATAAGTCATACTTCTTACCAGCATGTCACACTTTGGTTCGGCGGTATTGTTGGATGAAGCGGCCTGGACCGACATTACGCGTACGCTTACGCGAGACTGGTTTTACCGCCGTGCTATGCACACAGGTGACTAGCGGGTGTCAGTTTCTCCAACTTTAGTTGAACCGAGTGTGGCTACGCCCGGTCCTTGAGAAGGTTAAAACAACACTAACTTGACGAACTATCGTTGTGGTTTTGATGCCCCGTAGCAGCCACGTAAAACTTGCAACAACAAAGTAGAGGACGTCTAACTTGTTTTTGCAGGGCATGTTGTGATGTGATATGGTCAAGACATGATGCTAAATTTTATTGTATGAGATGATCATGTTTTGTAACCGAGTTATTGGCAACTGGCAGGAGTCATATGGTTGTTGCTTTATTGTATGCAATGCAATCGCCCTGTAATGCTTTACTTTATCACTAAGCGGTAGCAATAGTCGTGGAAGCATACGATTGGTGAGACGACAACGATGCTACGATGGAGATCAAGGTGTCGCGCCGGTGACGATGGTGATCATGACAGTGCTTCGGAGAAGGAGATCACAAGCACAAGATGATGATGGCCATATCATATCACTTATATTGATTGCATGTGATGTTTATATTTTATGCATCTTATCTTGCTTTGATTGGCGGGAGCATTATAAGATGATCTCTCACTAAATTTCAGGATAAAAGTGTTCTCCTTGAGTATGCACCATTGCCAAAGTTCGTCGTGCCCAAACACCACGTGATGATCGGGTGTGATAAGCTCTACGTCCATCTACAACGGGTGCAAGCCAGTTTTGCACACGCAGAATACTCGGGTTAAACTTGACGAGCCTAGCATATGCAGATATGGCCTCGGAACACAGAGACCGAAAGGTCGAGCGTGAATCATATAGTAGATATGATCAACATAGTGATGTTCACCATTGAAAACTACTCCATTTCACGTGATGATCGGTTATGGTTTAGTTGATTTGGATCGCGTGATCACTTAGAAGATTAGAGGGATGTCTTTCTAAGTGGGAGTTCTTAAGTAATATGATTAATTGAACTTAAATTTATCATGAACTTAGTCTTGGTAGTATTAGCATATCTATGTTATAGATCAATAGCTCGTGTTTAGCTCCCCTATTTTATTTTTGATATGTTCCTAGAGAAAACTAAGTTGAAATATGTTAGTAGCAAGGATGCGGATTGGGTCCGTGATCTGAGGATTTTCCTCATTGTTGCACAGAAGAATTATGTCCTTGATGCACCGCTAGGTGACAGACCTATTGCTGGAGCAGATGCAGACGTTATGAACGTTTGGCTAGCTCAATATGATGACTACTTGATAGTTTAGTGCACCATGCTTAAACGGCTTAGAATCGGGACTTCAAAGACGTTTTGAACGTCATGGACCATATGAGATGTTCCAGGAGTTGAAGTTAATATTTCAAGCAAATACCCGAGTTGAGAGATATAAAGTCTCCAACAAGTTCTATAGCTAAAAGATGGAGGAGAATATCTCAAGCAGTGAGCATGTGCTCAGATTGTCTGAGTACTACAATTGGTTGAATCAAGTGGGAGTTAATCTTCTAGATAAGAGAGTAATTGACAAAGTTCTCTACTCACTATCACCGAGTTACTAGAACTTAGTGATGAACTATAATATGCAAGGGATGACAAAAGTAATTCCCAAGCTCTTCGTGATGCTGAAATCAACGAAGGTAGAAATCAAGAAAAACATCAAGTGTTTATGGTTGACAAAGACCACTAGTTTCAAGAAAAGGGCAAAGGAAAGAAAGGGGAACTTCAAGAAGAACGGCAGGCAAGTTGCTGATCAAGTGAAAAATCCAAGTCTGGACCTAAGCCTGAAACCGAGTGCTTCTACTTCAAAGGGACTGGTCACTAGAAGCGGAACTACCCCTAGTAATTGGCAGATACGAAGGATGGCAAAGTGAACATAGGTATATTTGATATACATGTTATTGATGTGTACTTTACTAGTGTTTATAGCAACCCCTCAGTATTTGATACTAGTTCAGTTGCTAAGAATAGTAACTCGAAACGGGAGTTGCAGAATGAACAGAGACTAGTTAAGGGTGAAGTGACGATGTGTATTGGAAATGGTTCCAAGATTGATATGATCATCATCGCACACTCCCTATACTTTCGGGATTAGTGTTAAACCTAAATAAATGTTATTTAGTGTTTGCGTTGAGCTTAAATATGATTGGATCATGTTTATTGCAATACAGTTATTCATGTAAGTTAGAGAATAATTGTTGTTCTGTTTACATGAATAAAACCTTCTATGGTCATACACCCAATGAAAATGGTTTGTTGGATATCGATCGTGGTGATACACATTTTCATTATATTGAAGCCGAAAGATGCAAAGTTAATAATGATAGTGCAACTTATTTGTGGCACTGCCGTTTAGGTCATATTGGCGTAAAGCGCATGAAGAAAATCCATGCTGATGACCTTTTGGAATCACTTGATTATGAATCAGTTGATGCTTGCGAACCATGCCTCATGGGCAAGATGACTAAGAATCCGTTCTCCGGAACAATGGAGCGAGCAAAAGATTTATTGGAAATCATACATACTGATGTCTGTGGTCCGATGAATATTGAGGCTCGCGGCAGGTATCATTATTTTCTGATCTTCACAGATGATTTGAGCAGACATAAGTATATCTACTTGATGAAACACAAGTCTGAAACATTTGAAAAGTTCAAAGAATTTCAGAGTGAAGTGGAGAATCATCGTAACAAAAAGAAAAGTTTCTACGTTATGATCGTAGAAGTAAAATATTTGAGTTACGAGTTTGGCATTCAGTTAAAACAATGTGAAATAGTTTCACTACTCACGCCACCTGGAGAACGACAGTGTAATGGTGTGTCTGAATGTCGTAACCGTACTTTATTAGATATGGTGCGATCTATGACGTCTCTTACTGATTTACCGCTATCATTTTGGGGTTATGCATTACAGACAACTACATTCACGTTAAATAGGGCACCATCTAAATCCATTGAGACGACACCGTATGAACTATGGTTTGGCAAGAACCTAAGCTGTCGTTTCTTAAAGTTTGAGGTTGCAATGCTTATGTGAAAAAGTTTCAACCTGATAAGCTCAAAACCAAATCGAAGAAGTGCGTCTTCATAGGATACCCAAAAGAAAATGTTGGGTACACCTTCTATCACAGATCCGAAGGCAAGATATTCATTGCTGAGAATGGATCCTTTCTAGAGAAGGAGTTTCTCTCGAAAGAAGTGAGTGGGAGGAAAGTAGAACTTGATAAGGTAACTGTACCTTCTCCCGAATCGGAAAGTAGTTCATCACTGAAATCAGTTCCAGTGATGCTTACACCAATTAGTGAGGAAGTTAATGATGATGATCATGAAAGCTTCGGATCAAGTTACTACGAACCTCGTAGGACAACCAGAGTATGTTCCGCACTAGAGTGGTACGGTAATCCTATTCTGGAGTTCATGTTACTTGACCATGACAAACCTACGAACTATGAGGAAGTGATGATGAGCCCAGATTCCGCAAAATGGCTTGAGGCCATAAAATCTGAGATGGGATCCATGTATGAGAACAAAGTGTGGACTTTGGTTGACTTGCCCGATGATCGGCAAGCCATAGAAAATCTACAAAGCTAGAATTGTCGCAAAAGGTTTTCGACAAGTTCAAGGTGTTGACTACGATGAGAGTTTCTCACTCGTATCTATGCTTAAGTCTGTCCGAATCATGTTAGAAATTGCCACATTTTATGAAATCTGGCAAATGGATAAACAAAACTACATTCCTTAATGGATTTATTAAAGAAGAGTTGTATATGATGCAACAAGAAAGTTTTTTCAATCCTAAAGGTGCTAACAAAATATGCAAGCTCCAGCGATCCATCTATGGACTGGTGCAAGCATCTCGGAGTTGGAATATATGCTTTGATAAGTTGACCAAAGCATATAGTTTTATACAGACTTGTAGTGAAGCTTGTATTTACAAGAAAGTGAGTGGGAGCACTACAACATTTCTGATAAGTATATGTGAATGACATATTGTTGATCGGAGATAATGTAGAATTATTCTGCAAAGCATAAATGAGTGTTTGAAAGGAGTTTTCAAAGAAAGACCTCAGTGAAGCTGCTTACATATTAAGCAACAAGATCTATAGAGATAGATCAAGACGCTTGATAAGTTTTTCAATAAGTACATACCTTGACAAGATTTTGAAGTAGTTCAAAATGGAACAGTCAAAGAAAGAGTTCTTGCCTGTGTTACAAGGTGTGAAATTGAGTAAGACTCAAAGCCCGACCACGGTAGAAGATAGAAAGAGAATGAAAGTCATTCCCTATGCCTTGGCCATAGGTTCCATAAAATATGCCATTCTGTGTACCAGATCTATTGTGTACCTACACTGTTTTTGGCAAGGGAGTACAATAGTGATCTAGGAGTAGATCACTGGACAACAGTCAAAATTATCCTTAGTGGAATAAGGATAAGTTTCTCGATTATGGAGGTGACAGAAAAGTTCGTCATAAAGGGTTACGTCGATGCAAATTTTGACACTGATCCAAATGACTCTAAATCTCAATCTGGATACATATTGAAAGTGGGAGCAATTAGCTAGAGTTGCTCCGTGTAGGGCATTGTTGACATAGAAATTTGCAAAATACTTACGGATCTGAATGTGGCAGAACCGTTGACTAAACTTCTCTCACAAGCAAAACATGATCACACCTTAGTACTGTTTGGGTGTTAATCACATAACGATGTGAACTAGATTATTGACTCTAGTAAACCCTTTGGGTGTTGGTCACATGTTGATGTGAGCTATGGGTGTTAATAACATGGTGATGTGGACTATTGGTATTAAATCACATGGCGATGTGAACTAGATTATTGACTCTAGTGCAAGTGGGAGACTGAAGGAAATATGCCCTAGAGGCAATAATAAAATTATTATTTATTTCCTTATATCACGATAAATGTTTATTATTCATGCTAGAATTGTATTAGCCGGAAACACAATACATGTGTGAATACATAGACAAACAGAGTGTCACTAGTATGCCTCTACTTGACTAGCTCATTGATCAAAGATGGTTATGTTTCCTAACCATAGACATGAGTTGTCATTTGATTAACGGGATCACATCATTAGGAGAATGATGTGATTGACTTGACCCATTCCGTTAGCTTAGCACTTGATCGTTTAGTTTGTTGCTATTGCTTTCTTCATGACTTATACATGTTCCTATGACTATGAGAATATGCAACTCCCGTTTACCAGAGGAACACTTTGTGTGCTACCAAACATCACAACGTAATTGGGTGATTATAACGGTGCCCTACAGGTGTCTCCGAAGGTACTTGTTGGGTTGACGTATTTCGAGATTAGGATTTGTCACTCTGATTGTCGGAGAGGTATCTCTGGGCCCACTCGGTAATGCACATCATTATAAGCCTTGCAAGCATTGCGACTAATGAGTTAGTTGCGGGATGATGTATTAAGGAATGAGTAAAGAGACTTGCCGGTAACGATCTTGAACTAGGTATTGAGATACCGACGATCGAATCTCAGGCAAGTAACATACCAATGACAAAGGGAACAACGTATGTTGTTATGCGGTTTGACCGATAAAGATCTTCGTAGAATATGTGGGAGCCAATATGAGCATCCAGGTTCCGCTATTGGTTATTGACCGGAGACATGTCTAGGTCATTGAGGGAGTCCTGGATTAGGGGGTGTCCGGATGGCCGGACTATACCTTCAGCCGGACTCCTGGACTATGAAGATACAAGATTGAAGACTTCATCCCGTGTCCGGAAGGGACTTTCCTTGGCGTGGAAGGCAAGCTTGGCGATACGGATATGCAGATCTCCTACCATTGTAACCGACTTTGTGTAACTCTAACCCTCTCTGGTGTCTATATAAACCGGAGGGTTTTAGTCCGTAGGACAACATACAGAACAACAATCATACCATAGGCTAGCTTCTAGGGTTTAGCCTCTCCGATCTTGTGGTAGATCTACTCTTGTACTTCCCATATCATCAATATTAATCAAGCAGGACGTAGGGTTTTACCTCCATCAAGAGGGCCCAAACCTGGGTAAAACTTCGTGTCCCTTGCCTCCTGTTACCATCCGGCCTGGATGCACAGTTCGGGACCCCCTACCCGAGATCCGCCGGTTTTGACACCGACATTGGTGCTTTCATTGAGAGTTCCTCTGTGTCGTCGCCGTTAGGCTTGATGGCTCCTACGATCATCAATAGCGATGCAGTCCAGGGTGAGACCTTCCTCCCCGGACAGATCTTCGTCTTCGGCAGCTTCGCATTGCGGGCCAATTCACTTGGCCATCTGGAGCAGATCGAAAGCTATGCCCCTGGAAGTGAGGTCAGATTTGGAAGTGTAAACAACACGGCTGACATCCGCGGGGACTTGATCTTCGACGGATTCGAGCCACTGCCGAGTGTGCCGCACTGTCACGACGAGCATGATCTAGCTTTGCCGCCGAACAGTGCCCTGGAGGCCGCACCCGCATCGGCTTTGACCCTTAATTCGGAGCCAACTGGGCCGATCGAGGATGGGTGGTTGGACGCCGCCTCGGGGGCTGCGATCCCAACGATGATCGAGCCGAACACCAGCCCCGCACTCCGCGAGACTCGTGACTCCAAGGAACCGGACTCCTCTCCTAACTCCGAACCCTCCGCACCCCTGCCGATCGAATCCAATTGGGCGCCGGTCATGGAGTTTACTGCCGCGGACATCTTTCAGCACTCGCCTTTCAGCGATATTCTGAAAACACTAAAGTCTCTCTCTTTATCAGGAGAACCCTAGCCGGACTACGGTTAGCAAGGTTGGGATACGGACGATGAAGAAATTCAAAGCCCACCCACCACCCACTTTGTAGCCACTGTCGATGATTTAACCGACATGCTCGACTTCGACTCCGA
Source organism: Triticum urartu (assembly GCF_003073215.2). NCBI lineage: Eukaryota > Viridiplantae > Streptophyta > Magnoliopsida > Poales > Poaceae > Triticum > Triticum urartu. The sequence goes on along the minus strand of NC_053028.1, from coordinate 658,771,107 downwards.
AGACATCGACGATATGGACACCGATGCAGGAGACGATGAAGAACCAGCGCCTATTAGGCCCTGGAAAGCCACCTCGTCGTATGACATATACATGGTGGACACCCCAAAAGAAGGAGATGGCGATGGAACAGCGGAGGATGACCCCTCCAAGAAACAGCCTAAGCGCCGGCGTCAGCGGCGCCGCTCAAAATCCCGCCAAAGCAAACATGGCGATTCCGGCACGGGAGATAATAATACTCCGGAGAGTGCCGAAGAAAACCCCCTCCAGCAAGATTCAGCACAGGAGGATGGAGAAGCCAGCCCTCATGAGAGAGCGGCAGACAGAGAGGTCGAGGACGATAATTATATGCCTCCCTCCAAAGATGAGGCAAGCCTCGACGACGATGAATTCGTCGTGCTAGAGGATCCCGTCGAGCAACAGTGTTTTCAACGCAGGCTTATGGCCACGGCAAGAAGCCTTAAGAAAAACAGCAACAACTTAGAGCTGATCAAGATTTGCTAGTCGACAGATGCACTGAAGTCCTTGCGGCCGAAGAGCATAAACTCGAATGCCCCTTGAAGAGCTACCCAAAGCGCAGGTTGCTACCCCGATTAGAGGAGGAAGCACTTAAACCTACATCACCAGCACTTGATACGGCCGACCGGCCACCTCGTGGCCGCGACAGAGAGGCCTCTCGGCCCTCCACTCAAGCCGCACCCCATACCAAGGCATGGGAAAATGCGCCTGACCTGCGAGATATGTTGGAGGACAAGGCAATGCAAACAAGATCGATCTACGGATCGCGTGGGCGTCCCACAACTCGAGACGGTAACTGTCACGCCGGACACAAATCCGGCAGGGCCGAACACAGTAGACAAAGCTCATTGGAGCTACGTCGTGATATAGCCCAGTACAGAGGTGCTGCACACCCACTATGCTTCATAGACGAAGTAATGGATCATCAAATCCCCGAGGTTTCAAACCCGTAAACATCGAATCGTATGATGGCACAACAGATCCTGCGGTATGGATCGAGGATTATCTCCTTCATATCCATATGTCCCGCGGCGATGATCTCCACGCCATCAAATACCTCCCACTCAAGCTTAAAGGACCAGCTCGGCATTGGCTTAACAGCTTGCCAGCAGGATCAATCAGTTGTTGGGAGGACCTGGAAGCCGCATTCCTCGACAATTTCCAGGGCACTTATGTGCGACCCCCAGACGCAGATGACCTAAGCCACGTAATTCAGCAGCCAGATGAATCGGCCAGGCAATTTTGGACACGGTTCCTAACAAAGAAAAATCAAATAGTCGACTGTCCGGACGCAGAGGCCCTAGCAGCCTTCAAGCACAATATCCGTGACGAGTGGCTTGCCCGGCACCTTGGATAGGAAAAGCCAAAATCTATGGCAGCACTCACGACACTCATGACTCGCTTTTGCGTGGGAGAAGACAGCTGGCTTGCTTGTAGCAACAATATGACCAAGAACCCTGGTAATTCGGATACCAGGGACAATAGTGGCAGGTCGCGTCGCAACAAGCAGAAGCTCCGCATTAATGGCAACAATGCTGAGGATACGGCAGTTAATGCCGGATTCAGAGGCTATAAATCCGGTCATCGGAAAAAGCCATTCAAAAGAAATCCTAGGGGCCCGTCCAGTTTGGACCGAATACTCGACCGCTTGTGCCAGATACACGACACCCCCGAAAAGCCGGCCAATCACACCAACAAGGATTGTTGGGTGTTCAAGCAGGCAGGCAAGTTAAATGCCGAAAATACTGACAAGGGGCTGCATAGCGATGACAACGAAGAGCCCCGGCCGCCGAACAACAGTGGACAGAAGGGTTTTCCCCCACAAGTGCGGACGGTGAACATGATATACGCAACCCACATCCCCAAGAGGGAGCTAAAGCGCGCGTTAAGGGACGTATACGTGGTAGAGCCAGTCGCCCCAAAGTTCAACCCATGGTCCTCCTGCCCGATCACCTTTGATTGAAGGGACCATCCCACTAGCACCCGTCATGGCGGATTCGCCGCATTGGTTCTAGACCCAATTATTGACGGATTTCATCTCACTAGAGTCCTTATGGACGGCGGCAGCAGCCTGAACCTGCTTTACCAGGATAAAGTGCGGAAAATGGGCATAGATCCCTCGAGGATTAAGCCCACCAAAACGACCTTTAAAGGCGTAATACCAGGTCTAGAGGCCAACTGTACAGGCTCAGTCACACTTGAAGTAGTCTTCAGATCTCTGGATAATTTCCGAAGCGAGGAGTTAATCTTCGACATAGTCCCATTCCGTAGTGGCTATCACGCACTGCTCGGGCGAACCGCATTCGCCAAGTTCAATGCGGTACCGCACTACGCATACCTTAAGCTCAAGATGCCAGGCCCTCGAGGAGTAATTACGGTCAATGGAAACACCGAACGCTCCCTCCGAACCGAGGAGCACACGGCGGCCCTTGCAGCGGAAGTACAAAGCAGCCTCTCCAGGAAGATCTCCAGTCCGGCCATTAAACGTCCGGACACCGTCAAGCGCGCCCAGAGTAACCTACAACAAGACCGCCTGGCACGTTCCAAGCAGGCGTAGCAATGCGGCCCCAACCCCAGCCCTCGCAAAAATGCGACACCAGTGCTTCGCGTACAAAACTACGCTCTAGAAATACCATGGGTACAGGGGGAGGGGCACCATCACGGCACACCCGAAACACGGCTTAAATCGCACTAGGGGCTATAGATTTTTTAATTTTCTCTTACTTTCAGGACTCCATTCTTCGGAAGGCCTGTTCGGCAGTTCAATTGCCGCACAAACAATGCAAGAACCAGGGAAGCAGACAAGCCATGCCGCATTACGGAACTCCCAGGTGGTCTCTATCACGAGCAGTATACCTGTTTCGCATACCATTCCGCAGCCTGCCCCTGGAACGGACATGTTAAATAGTCCAACCTTTTGCTTATCGCATTATTTTGTATCGTTTTGCTTTGATCGCAGCCCTTTTTAATAAACAATGCATAGCTTTTGTCTATTTTTGCATTACTCTTTTTTTACGAATATATGTTCCTTAACGACATACTGCACCCGTACACTTTGGTATGGCCAAAATACGCCAGTGGCTTTAGTACCCCTCAATATGGTGTGAGAAGTCTGAACACTTTAACAAGTGCGGCACCCCGAACTTATAGCATTATATGCATCGGCTCCGAATCATGTCTTGGGTCAATAGTTGGGTTTGCCCGGATCCTATGTTTTGGTGCCTTACGTTCCGCTATATCGGCTAAGGTAGCACTAGGAGAACTACTGTGATTGTGCCCCAGTTGAGCTGGGTCGAGCACCTCAGTAGAGAAAGCTAAAACTGACTGTCATGATGAAGCGAGAGCTGGTCGCTGTTTGAGAGGTTTTTCGAGTCCCTAAAGACTTATGCCGCTTAGAGCGAGGAGTCAGCTCCGTCCGGCCAAGGTGTGGATAGCGCACCGAACTCGGTCTTCCGAATACCAGGGGCTTCGCCGAAATTTAAAATTATAGAATTCTATGGCTAAGTGAGAGTGTTCACGCATTATAGTCCTATTGCCTTGTTCGTTGTGCTGAGCGCCTCCCTCGAAGGACCCAAACATGGGAAAAAGAGCGCCCAAGTTTATCCCCGAACACCCCAGCACTAGCGGCATGGGGGCAGAAGCCGACGACTCGCCATCTCTCAGAATCGATAAACAGCCGCACAGAAGGTAATATTTTAAATTCCAACAGCATTGCTTAGCTCATATGAACAAGTTCTCAGCGCACAGGACAAAATGAGCGAGTTTTTACTCAAAAATTACATCCCTGGAACATTCATCCGCCACAAGGCGGGCACCCTTCAGAACATCCGTATAATATTTCTCGGGCTTGCGATGCTCCTTCCCCGGCGGTGGCTCGTCCTTCACAAGCTTCTCAGCATCCAGCTTGCCCCAGTGCACCTTAGCACGGGCAAGTGCCCTACGGGCACCTTCAATGCAGACGGAGCGCTTGATGACTTCGAGCCTTGGACAGGCCCCCCCAGCCTACGCACCAGCCCGAAATAGCTCCCAGGCAGAGCCTCTCCAGGCCACAGCCGAACTATGAGGCCCTTCATGGCCTGTTCGGCCGCCTTGTGGAGCTCGACCAGTTGCTTCAGCTGGTCGCTCAGGGGCACGGGGTGTCCGGCCTCAGCATACGCATATTGACTCCTTTTTGTTAGACTCCTGCGAATTTTATTTGATCCTCTCTTCGGCTTTTCTTCCCGAATGCTAAACAGAGCATCAGGGGCTACTGTCTATGCGGTAATATTATTTACACATTCTTTACTTACCTCAAAGCCTGTTAAAAGGCTAGTACAAGCTTCAGTCAGTCCGCTCTTGGCGGACTGAACCTTCTGGACCACCGCACTCATAATGGTGCGGTGCTCCTCGTCGATGGAGGCGCCTTTAAGCACCTCCAACAGATTGTCCGGTGCCTCCTGTTGGACGGGGGTCACCGGCACGGTGGGCTTGCTCCTCTTGGAAGGAGGTCGCCCACCGGACTCTGGAACCTTTAAAGGTTCTGGAGTGGTGTCCGGCCTAGAGCCGGACTTGGTGCCCTGGGGGGTTTTACCCCCTTTACTCCTGGAGTACGGGAGGTCGCCTTGCGGCGCCTCCAGGACCACCTCCTCCTGGCTTGGAGCCTGTTGGGAGTAGTCCGGAGGAAGGGTTTTCCCCTATTGCACAACTTTCCCTTATGTCGTCGGCGTCGGTGGAGTAGTCCGGAGGAAGGGTTTTCCCCTTCTTGGACCCTTTGGCCTCCTCAGTGAGGGCGGCCTTCCTTTTCTTCTCTCCCCCGGCTGGAGCGGGAGAGGTCTCTTCTTCCTCCTCCTCGTCTTCACGGGAGGACTGCGCCTTGGAGCCGTCGGATGATGAACCCGACACCTCCTGGCGCCAGGCACTTTTTCGAGTCCCCGTGGCCCTCTTCGTGGCCTTCTTCTCCGGCACCACATAGGGTGCCGGAAACAGCAGCTTCGCCAAGCGGGCATCAGCTGGGTCTTCGGGTAAAGGAGCCGGACAGTCGATCTGTCCGGACTTCGCCTGCCAAACCTGTCAAAGGTAAGGGAGCTTAGACCCCGCATAGAGTTAAACTATGAAAAACTTATAAACTGTAAAAGGCACAAACAACTTACCGCGCTGGCGTGACGCTGCGCACTGAATCCGCGATCCTCGATAGCAGATGCGGGAGCCTCGGCGCCCTTGAAAAGCACCTTCCAGACGTCTTTGTACGTCGTGTCGAAGAGCCTGTTCAGAGTCCGGTGCTGCGCCGGGTTGAACTCCCACAGATTGAAGGCCCGTTGTTGACACGGGAGGATCCGGCGGATGAGCATGACCTGGACTACATTGACAAGCCTGAGCTGCTTGTCCACCAGGGTTTGGATGCATGTTTGTAGTCCAGTCACCTCTCCTTTGCTGCCCCACGACAGGCCCGTCTCTTTCCAGGATGTGAGCCGCGTTGGGGGTCCGGACCGGAACACGGGGGCTGTGACCCACTCAGGGTCGCGCGGCTCGGTGATGTAAAACCACCCCGATTGCCACCCCTTCAGGGTCTCCACAAAGGAGCCCTCGAGCCATAAGACGTTGGGCATCTTGCCCACCATGGCGCCTCCGCACTCCGCCTGGTTGCCGCGCACCACCTTCGGCTTGACATTTAAAGTCTTGAGCCATAGGCCGAAATGGGGGCGGATGCAGAGGAAAGCCTCGCACATGACAATAAACGCCGAGATGTTGAGGATGAAATTCGGGGCCAGATCATGGAAATCCAGGCCGTAGTAGAACATGAGTCCCCGGACGAATGGGTGGATAGGAAAGCCCAGTCCGTGAAGGAAGTGGGGAAGGAACACTACCCTCTCATGGGGCCTTGGGGTGGGGAGGAGCTGCCCCTCTTCGGGAAGCCTGTGCGCGATGTCGTTAGACAAGTATCCGGCCTTCCTCAGTTTTTTGATGTGTCCCTCCGTGACGGAGGAGACCATCCACTTGCCTCCCGCTCCGGACATGGCTGGAGAAGGTTGAGGTGGGGTGTGCGGATTTGGGCGCTGGAGCTCGAGTGCGCGAAAATGGATAGGCGAAGGAGGAAGAAGGCGTAGGTGAAAAGGTGGATCCTTATCCCCTTATATGGGTGGACGTAACTACGTGTCCCCACCAGCCTGGTAAAACTCGCTTATCTCCAAGCGCCGTAATCAATGGCGCGGTTGGGTTACCCACGCCCGTATTGATGAGAATCCCGGAATAAGGGGACACGATCTCTGCTTTAACAAGACGTGCCAAGGAAACCGCCTCGCATGACGCGCTGAGGTGGGATAGTAAAACGATTCGAATAAAGGCTTGGCCGTGGTGCGTCACACTACGGAATACGTCAGCAGATTAGATTTGTGTAAATATTATTCTCTCTATGGCAATATGTGGAAACTATTTTGCAGAGCCGGACACTATCTTTGTGTTCAAAATCTTCTATGAAGTACTTGGAGGAGGAACCCGCCTTGCAATGCCGAAGACAAACTGCGCGCCGGACTCGTCGTCATTGAAGCCTGGTTCAGGGGCTACTGAGGGAGTCCTGGATTAGGGGGTGTCCGGATGGCCGGACTATACCTTCAACCGGACTCCTGGACTATGAAGATACAAGATTGAAGACTTCGTCCCGTGTCCGGAAGGGACTCTCCTTGGCGTGGAAGGCAAGCTTGGCGATACGGATATGCAGATCTCCTACCATTGTAACCGACTTTGTGTAACCCTAACCCTCACCGATGTCTATATAAACCGGAGGGTTTTAGTCCATAGGAAAACATACAGAACAACAATCATACCATATGCTAGCTTCTAGGGTTTAGCCTCTCCGATCTCGTGGTAGATCTACTCTTGTACTACCCATATCATCAATATTAATCAAGCATGACGTAGGGTTTTACCTCCATCAAGAGGGCCCGAACCTGGGTAAAACTTCGTGTCCCTTGCCTCCTGTTACCATCTGGCCTAGACGCACAGTTCGGGACCCCTACCCGAGATCCGCCGGTTTTGACACCGACAGTCATGTCTACATAGTTCTCGAACCCATAGGGTCCGCACGCTTAAAGTTCAATGATGGTTATATTTTGAGTTTATGTGTTTTGATGTACCGAAGGATTTCGGAGTCCCGTATGAGATCAGAGACATGACGAGGAGTCTCGAAATGGTCGAGACGTAAAGATCAATATATTGGATGACTATATTCAGACATCGGAAAGGTTCCGAGTGATTCGGGTATTTTTGGGAGTACCGGGGAGTTACGGGAATTCGTACTGGGCCTTAATGGGCCATACGGGAAAGGAGAGAAAGGCCTCAAAGGGTGGCCGCACCCCTCCCCATGGGCTGGTCTGAATTGGACTAGGGAGGGGGGCGCCCCCTTCCTTCCTTCTCCTTTTCCCTTCCCTTTCCTTCCCTCCTACTCCTACTACTTGGAAGGGCTCCTAGTTCTACTAGGAAAGGAGGAATCCTACTCCCGGTGGGAGTAGGACTCCCCTAGGGCGCGCCATAGAGAGGGCCGGCCCTCCCCCTCCTCCACTCCTTTATATACAGGGGCAGGGGGCACCCCATAGACACACCAATTGATCGTTTGATCTTTTAGCTGTGTGCGGTGCCCCCTCCACCATAGTCCACCTCGATATTACTGTAGCGGTGCTTAGGTGAAGCCCTGCATCGGTAGAACATCAACATCGTCACCACACCGTCGTGCTGACGAAACTCTCCCTCAACACTCGGCTGGATCGGAGTTCGAGGGACGTCATCGGGCTGAACATGTGCAGAACTCGGAGGTGACGTGCGTTCGGTACTTGATTGGTCGGATCATAAAGACATACGACTACATCATCCGTGTTGTGCTAACGCTTCCGCTTTCGGTCTATGAGGGTACATGGACAACACTCTCCCCTCTCGTTGCTATTGCATCACCATGATCTTGCGTGTGCGTAGGATTTTTTTTGAAATTACTACGTTCCCCAATAGAAGATGGCCTCCATGATCGATTCTCCCTCCGCTAGAGTATCGGCCGAGGCCTCCAGATGGGATCTTGAAATAATAGAGGCTTGCGATTGCAATAAAATTGTTTCGGGTCTCGCTCTGGGGGTTTCTAGAATTTATAGCGCTGGAATTAAGTCAGATGGAGCCTCATGGGTCCCACAAGCTCAGGTGGTGCGTCCCTAGAGGCGCGACCCTTGAGCTTGTGGCCCACCTATAGGTCTTCTGACCCTCCCCCTAAGGTTCTAGGATCTCTTCCGCTCCATAAAAACTTTTCATTGTGTTTGGTCTTTGTTTGGTATGGTTTTCTGTGAACCGAAGAAATAAACAAAAAAAATAGGAACTGGCAATGGGCACTGAGTTTATAGGTTAGTTCCCTAAAATGATATAAAATGACATAAGCATACAAGATTGGTAATATAATAGCATGAAACAATAGAAAATTATAGATACATTGGAGACATATCAACTATCTGGTAGCGGTTTGCAGTCTAGAGTTATGCGTCGCTGGAGAACTAGAGGAGGTAGGAACAACCTTTCGTTGTCTCTCTAAATTGTCTAGAGAAGTAGAGAACTAGAAAGAACTAGAGGGGGTACCTGAATAAGAGAGAACTTTTGTGTTCCATAAGGGGCGGCCCCACAAGTATAAATAGGTGGAGGGGGAGGGGTGGCTGACTTGTGGGGGGGGCTCTCCTCTGTTTGCACGCTGACCAAGGAGGAGTATGTTGGGGAACGTAGTAATTTCAAAAAAATTCCTACGCACACGCAAGATCATGGTGATGCGTAGCAACGAGAGGGAAGAGTGTCGTCCACGTACCCTTGTAGACCGTAAGCGGAAGCATTATGACAACTTGTTTGATGTAGTCGTACGTCTTCACGATCGACCGATCCCTAGTACCGAACGTATGGCACCTCCGTGATATGCACACGTTCAGCTCGGTGACGTCCCGCGAACTCACGATCCAGTAGAGCTTTGAGGGAGAGTTTCGTCAGCACAACGGCGTGATGACGGTGGTGATGATGCTACCGGAACAGGGCTTCGCCTAAGCACTGCTACGATATAACCGAGGTGGATTATGGTGGAGGGGGGCACCGCACACGGCTAAAAGATCAGCTGATCAACTTGTGTGTCCATGCGGTGCCCCCCTCCCCCGTATATAAAGGAGTGGAGGAGGGGAGGGTTGGCCCTCTCTATGGCGCGCCCTGGGAAGTCCTACTCCCTCCGGGAGTAGGATTCCCCCTTTCCTAGTAGAAGTAGGAGCCCTTCCAAGTAGGAGTAGGAGAGGAAGGAAGGAGAAGAGAGGGAGGAAGGAAAGGGGGGCCGGCCCCCCTCCCAATTCGGACTGGGCTTGGGGGCGCGCATCCCTTCTTTCCCTTCCCTCTCCTCTATTCCACTAAGGCCCAATAAGGCCCATATATTCCCCGGGGGGTTCCGGTAACCTACCAGTACTCTGGAAAAATGTCCGAACCACTCGAAACAATTCCGATGTCCAAATATAGGCTTCCAATATATCGATCTTTACTTCTCGACCATTTCGAGACTCCTCGTCATGTTCGTGATCAAATCCGGGACTCCGAACTACCTTCGGTACATCAAAACACATAAACTCGTAATACCGATCATCACCGAACGTTAAGTGTGCGGACCCTACGGGTTCGAGAACTATGTAGACATGACGGAGACTTATCTCCGGTCAATAACCAATAGCGGAACCTGGATGCTCATATTGGTTCCTACATATTCTATGAAGATCTTTATCGGTCAAACCGCATAATGGTATACGTTGTTCCCTTTGTCATCGGTATGTTACTTGCCCAAGAATCGATCGTTAGTATCTCAATACCTAGTTCAATCTTGTCATCGGCAAGTCTCTTTACTCGTTACGTAATGCTATATCCCGTAACTAACTCATTAGTTACATTGCTTGCAAGGCTATAGTGATGTGCATTACCGAGAGGGCCCAGAGATACCTCTCCGACAATCGGAGTGACAAATCCAAATCTTGATCCATGCCAACTCAACAGACACCATTGGAGACACCTGTAGAGCACCTTTATAATCACCCAGTTACGTTGTGACGTTTGGTAGCACACAAACTGTTCCTCCGGTATTCAGGAGTTGCATGATCTCATAGTCATAGGAACATGTATAGTTATGGAGAAAGCAATAGCAACAAACTAAATGATCATCATGCTAAGCTAATGGATGGGTCAAGTCAATCACATCATTCTCTAATGATGTGACCCCATTAATCAAATGACAAGTCATGTCTATGGTTAGGAAACATAACCATCATTGATTCAACGAGCTAGTCAAGTAGAGGCAAACTAGTGACACTTTGCTTGTCTATGTATTCACGTGTGTACTAAGCTTTCGGTTGTCGGTGTCAAAACTGGCGGATCTCGGGTAGGGGGTTCCGAACTATGCGTCTAAGGCGGATGGTAACAGGAGGCGGGGGACACGATGTTTACCCAGGTTCGGGCCCTCTCGATGGAGGTAATACCCTACTTCCTGCTTGATTGATCTTGATGATATGAGTATTACAAGAGTTGATCTACCACGAGATCATAGAGGCTAAACCCTAGAAGCTAGCCTATGGTATGACTGTTTCTATATCTATTGACTAGCCTGGCCCTGGTTTATATAATGCACCAGGGGCCTAGGATAACAAGAGTCCTAGCTGAATACGCTGGTGGGGGAGGAGTCCTTATCTTGACCACCAAGTCTTGTGGAATCTTCCTTGTATGCAGCAGCTGTCCGAACTGGCCCATGAGTATACGGCCATGGGGGTCCTTGGCCCAATCTAACTGACCGGGAGACGGCGTGGTGAGTACCCCCTAGTCCAGGACACCGTCAGTAGCCCCCTGAACCGGTCTTCAAGTTGGGGACGCTCCTCGATTCTTCTGAACTATTCTTTATCTTTTTTCGTCGGTCTTGAAAACTAGTTCAACAAATCTTCTTCGATCTTGAGGATCACCAACGTGCATCTGAAGAGGTTATACGTCGGATATCCGAGGAGCCCCTTTAAGTTTTTGGCCTTTATCAATGCCTTGTTTATTTTTATGCCACACATCGGGTTTGAAGTTGTTCCCGGGCGGCAGCGCCCTCTTGCGTCCGAGCTCCAATGCCGGACTGCATTTGAGGTATCTTTTTCAGATGATTACCAATGCCGGACCACTTCCAAGCTCCAACGCCGGAATGTATCCGAGCTCCAACGCCGGACTATGTCCAAGCTCCAACGCCGGACTGTATCCGAGCTCCAACGCCAGACTATATCCGAGGTGTCATAAATCACCTTGGTTCAAAAAAGTTGAAGGAGTTTAGCCGAGCTTAATGCCAGAAGTGCCCTCTATGGAGCCATCCACTAACGCCCGAGCTTTATGCCGGACTGCTTCCGAGGTGGTGCACCACCCCGACTGTGGCCCGATTTTTTGTCAATATTTTTTATTGGTGCAATTTATTCTCTGCCAAGATATGTAGCGAGTAGCCCTCAAGGTGTGTATCGGTCTAAAACCCGAGATGCACTTGAAGGATGACATAAAACCGCTGATCCCTGTAGCCGCTGAGACTCAGGTTGATTTGAAAAATCGGTCTGAGGACCATCTCGTGGCTCGGCAGAATACTTCGGGACACAAAAAGCGGTGTGCAGAGTCCTCGAGACTCAAGTTGGGTGCGGCCGACCAACATGAGGATCATAATCTCCTCGAAAACTATATTGCACTTAAATTTTCTGCACTGGATTGCCAATGCAGTAGCCCCCGAGACACTGGTCGAGTGGCAACACCAGATCAGGGGATCGATAGGCCCCTTTAATATTAGTAAATTATAAGCCCGAAGCCCAGTAGCCCCCGAGCCTTAATGCGGGCACGGGTGGCCGAATTAAGGATCAATATCCAGAGTAAAATCACAAATTATGTGTAATGATTCTATGTATCCAAGTACTTTACATCATTAATGCTCGGATCCGCATTGTACAAAACTTTGTTGACCGACCATCGGCTTCCACCTCCTCGGCCAGTAGCAGAGGAGTGTTTGTCCTACTTTATAAAGCCTTTATGAGAGCAAAGATTTACGACAAACAAGGCAATCTGGCCATACGGTTTTATAAACAAAGGTACGCAGAGAGATATGTTATATTACTTGTTTAACATAAGAAATGTCTTCCAAAGAAAATAGTCCCTCTAATGGTTCCTTTCTTTGGGTTGTCATGCTAAACATGATCATGAAACCTCAGCTCTAATGTAAGAGAAAAATATTGAGGATTTTGTTTGGGATGCCAGTTAATAGCCCCCGGTAGTGTTCGTCGACAGTCGAGGTCAAGCCGTAAACACTTCGGCCAATGTTATGAATGGCCCGTCATTTAACACAGTCATCGGATCGCTGACCAGTTTACGCTTATTGTGACAGTCAGTTTTGGGCTTTCTCCACTGAGGTGCTTAACCATGTGAGCTGGAAGCACAATCGCAGTGGTTCTCCCTTTGCACACCTAGCCAAACAAAGCGGAATGTAGGAGGCAAGCGCAGGAGCCGGGCAACCCAACTATTGACTGAAGACACAATTAGAAACCGATGCATATTTAGCAATATCCGAGAATGTTTTTACCGAATCTCTAAAGGTGTCCGACGTTGCACTGCGAGACTTGTGCTAAAAACACACAAATAGTTTAAAAGTGCCATAAGCTTGGAAAATCAAAAAACGTCAGTAAAAACTTGATGTCCGAACAAGATCAAGTGTTCGGTGCCAATCCGAAAATTGGTCTTACTTTTGTGCTTCTGTCGTGCATTAATATGACACATCCGATCTCAAGACTTCAAGCGGGTCAGCCTACGGCTGCAGCCTCCTGTCCCGAAGGCGGAGTGCTGCTCATTAGACCAGTTTAGCAAACTAAACTCGAGTGGTCACTAGAGAGAAAATGGGTTATCTGGCTATTGACCACACACTCGCGTCGAAAAAGGAGTGATAGAAAAAGATTTTGCGACGACTAGGAAGATAACACATTTACTATAAAACAACTCCTATAGATTATAAGAGCCCCCAAGTGACTTGGGTAAAAGAATTTTATGTATAATGACTGTATGTACCGAAGCACTCATATCATATATGTGTTCACCCGAACTTTAAACGCGTCTTAATCGACCGTCGGCTTCTCCCTCTTCGGCCAAGGGCCGAAAAGTGTTATGTACTCCACCTGTCGAGAATATCGATGATGTTTCCGATAACCAGGCAATCAGGCCATAAGGATGTAACAGACAAATCGCGCTCAGGGAACTTATGCTATATTACTGATGAAGTGTAAGAAGCATCTTCGAAGAAAATAGTACCCCCACCGATACCTTTCTTCGGTTGCTCATTGTTACTATGAGACTTGTGCAATATATTTTTTGTACTCATGAGTTACATTGTGTGCCGACCATGATTGAAAACAATAAGAGCGCTAGCTTTCGGCTTCACCCAGTCTGAGGTACTAACTCAGATGACCCAGTAATAACAATCGTAGAGGTGCTCCCTTTACTCCCTTGCCGAACAATCGGGAACGTAGGGGTAAGCACAGGAGCCAGGCAACCCAGCTTGCGAATCACTTAGGTCAATATGGTGCATATTGTGGCGTAATACACGAACAAGGAACGAAGCCATACAAGTATAATCATATGCAAGAGGAAAAGCTCCATCAAGGGAGCCCCCAAATAAACGGGGTATTTGAATATGCGCATCACAAACAAAGTTTTGACAAGGAACTTTGTCACAAACAACTTTGTGCCGAAAAGTATAATGTTTGGTCGAACCGAACAAAATTTAAAACTGAGAGTTTTTGAGCATGAAAGCAACTTAGCTGGTTAATGTGCTCGGTGTTGATGACGCGATTCGGGCTTGTGGCTGGACGAAGACGCCAATTGATCTGTGATAGATCCGACAAGGTTTGCAGTCCTCGGCATGGCCTAGGTCCCAGCCCCGAGGCTGAGGTGTCCGAGCAAGGAGTTCGGCACTCCGGAGTAGTGACCACCTAACGCAGGCAAAATCGATTACCTGCGCACATAAAACAGTGTGGTCTAGGAAATAATAATATATATATATAATCCTTGCATAATTTCTTGATGAATAAATAATCTAGTCACAACGACAAGTCTTTTTTCGTAATTAAGCATGACATTTGCTTCATTTGCTTCAACTTATAATTTAAGCATGACATTAAGCATGACAAGTCTTTTTTTACTATTCTACTAGCGTATCCCCTTCCATGCAAGTGTTTTTGTATTGGATAAGACAGGTTTCAGTCGTACTATGGAGGAAAAGATAGTTTACTTGAAGACCGAGCATGGTTATATTTTCCATGCAAAATTATGCAATTCAGACGACTACACCTATTTTGGATGCAAAACATGGCGAGTACTATGCAAGACTTATGCATTTGAGCCTGATATGGTTATCACTTTTGATATTCGTCCGGAAGATGATATTGTAGGTAATACCGACATCTCGGTTGATGTGCAGACGCCTCCAGTTATACCATTATGTAAGTTTCTCAACCATATTTATGTCTTTGATATTGTTTATTCAAAAATAGTTGACAACTAATTTGTATTGTCAGCTTATTTCGTTGCAAGCAAACATGTCCAGCGCTTGGTAGACAGGACCTACTACTGTCCCGAGGCTGAACTAAACTGTGAGGAGCTAAGTCATTATGTTTCATGGCTTGAGGATCTTGATACTGTCAAGACAAATTTTCTTCCTGCATTTAGAAATGTTAGTACTGAAAACGTGCAACCAATAGTGTTCGTAATGAACTACGGTCACATCTATTTAGGAAGGATGGTAAGATTTTTACTATTTGTCCTTAGTGCATCTTTTCCATACATTATTTTTGAAGCTAAACTTCATTGCTAAGTATGTTACCATACGATGTTCTTCAACAGGGACTCCCGATGAATGTTGTGCCTTATGGGATCGAGACTAAAGGTACCATGAGTATTATTAGCTTATGGCCAAGATACCCTACAGATTACTTTAGTGCATTCAAGATTAGCGACATATGCTTAATAGTGCAAGACTGGACCAAATTTGTGATGGAGAAGCGCAGAGAAGTACTAGGGGGCAGCAAACAGATGCGCTACCCACGATTAGGAGACAGGTTCATCTGCATGCTCCAACTTGATCAAGGAGGAGAGCTACACATGTTTTATGTTATTTTACCTAAGATAGAGCAGCAAGAGTGATTAGCTAGCTAGAAATGAGTTTGAGGATGATGATGTGCTACACTATTACTATGATGATAAAATAGCTAGTGTTGGTGGTAATGACTATGATGATTATTATTAGCTAGTGTTAGTGGTGATTAAATAAATACTATTGGTGGTAATGACTATGATGATGATTAAATAGCTTGTGCTGGCACACTAGATTCAAGTGGAGGCAACATGTGGTGCACATCAAAAGTACCACTAGTCCAAACTGATCAAGTTTGGATTAGTAGTATACTTTTGACATGCACCACATATTGCCTCCACTTGAACCTAATCCACCTTCATTTGACACACTATTATGGACATAATGATGTAAACCTCATAACTGGTATTGTACCAATATTTGTACGATGGCGCATAAATACACTAAAAATAAAAAAATAAAAAGAATACTAGTAGCGATGGAGAGAAAACACGCTGCCAGTAGTTACATTAGCAGTAGCGTGGCAGTGAACAAACGCTGCAGCTATTTTTCCTAGCAGTAGCGCGTGCAGGCACGCGATACTACTAAGCACTAGCTATAGCGCCTTATTAGTAGCGCGCCTACCCGCGCTACTAGTGAGCACAAAACCAGCGCTACTGCTAGGGTTTTCCCTAGTAGTGAGTGGCTCTCATAATAGATTCATATGGTAATTTAATTTCCTTTCTAGGGAAGTGTTCCATGCCTTTCCTTAAAGGAAATTGGAATCTAATATTCCCTTCCTTCATATCAATAATTGCACCAATCGTTCTAAGGAAAGGTCTACCAAGAATAATAGGGCATAAAGGATTGCAATATATATCAAGAACAATAAGAACATCATTAATTTTTCCCATAGGTTTCTTAATAGTGGAATCCGCAAGATGCAAGTTTAAAGAACAATCATCAAATTCACGGAAACCTAGCAAATCACACAAAGTTTTTGGGATCGTGGAAACACTAGCACCCAAATCACACAAAGCATAGCATTTGTGATCTTTAATTTTTATTTTAATTGTAGGTTCCCACTCATCATAAAGTTTTCGAGAGATATGTTGGGAATATAACTTTCAGGTATGACCCGCCCAGGAGGGGTCGGGTCAACCCTAATTGCGGATTGTTAAGTGAAGCCCAGTAATAATCAAGGTGATAGTTTATTAAGAATTGTAGAAGGCCTAAGCCCAGAGGCGGCTTAAGGCCCAATATTGTAAGCCGCCATATGTAAAGAAAGTCATATAGAAGAAGTCACCGAGCCGGACACGTTTTATGAGCCGGCCGGGACTCTGTAGGCCGCCAGGCGTCAACCCGTGTATATAAGGGGACGACCCAGCGGCGGCTTAGAAGAAGAAAAAAAGAGATTGATAGCCAAGCAAGTGGATTCGCTCCTTGGTCATCGAAACCTAGGAATACAACGTCAACTGGACTAGGCCTTACCTTCACTGTAAGGGGCCGAACCAGTATAAACCTCTCGTGTCCTTTGTCTCGATTAACCCCTTTAAGCTTGCTAGTTGCGATGGCCCTATGACTAAGTCTTTTCGCTAGGACATCTTCCGTGACAATTCCACGACAGTTGGCGCCCACCGTGGGGCCAGCGCACGGTGGATTTGAGTTCTTGAAGGGCAACTTCGAAGGGCTCAAGGGATACGCTGTGGGCCGGATGACCAAGAGTCGTCGCGGCAAGCTCGACATCGACGACGAGGGCTGGGGCCCCGACGCCGGCTCGATTGAGTACGGGTACCGGGTCCCCTTCAGCGGAATCCATGTCTTCATCGGCCGGATCGAGGAGTCAGGCCCTAAGCCGAACATCTGAACCAAGCTCATCGAGACGGCTCAGCGCGCGAGACCCGCCCGGGCAACCCTCCATGCGGCGGGCCTTCGTGGGTTGCATCCATGGAGGGGAATTTTCTGAAGGATCGATAGACGGTGGTGAGACGGTCGTCTGCTCTGAGCCGCCGCCGAATTTCTTCATCCATGAGACAGATTCTTTGTATCAGCTACAAGACACTACAAGAAATATGTCAACTTATGACCACCACTATTGGTCACTGAATGGTCACAAATTTCCATTTATGACCTTTTTGTGACCAAAAACATAAGGTCAAAAGCTGGGCATCGTAAACTGACTATAGCGACCTTTAAAAAAAGGTCGTTGATCCTATGACCTTCTGTTTTGGTCGCTAGCTCTCTCCCCAGGCCATGTCGGATCCGACGTGGCAATCTGACGTGGCAAAATTGCGACCAATTGAAAAAGTCAAAAATTAGAATCGGCCCGGTCCATTTCGGTGCTTTAGATGGGCCGAGCACATTAATTCAGCCTTTTTAATATATATATATATATATTTTGTTAATTTTCGCTAAGTACATGGGCCTGGCCCAACAATTTGGCCTTTTTTGTTTTCTGAGCTTCTTCCATTTTTCTGGGCCTCGGCCTTTCTGCGGTCCATTTAATTTTTCAAAATTTTTAAGATGTTTTTCCTTTCATTTTTTGTCCAATATTGTTTGGGCTAAGGCCTCTTCTAGCCCATCAATATTTTCAGCCCACTAATTCAAAGGACTGGACAACAAAGAAACAATTCAGTTTTTTTCAATTTTGCTATCAAAGCAACATTTGTTTCACTGTACAATCATACATCATTTCTTGCAGTTACATCATTTGAAGCAGCAACTAAAAGATTGTCATCTATAACAAACGACAACCAGTCAAAAGAAAGATCACCATCACAGCTCCAGCGACTACTTATACACTACAATTTCCACTTATGTGCAAACCTACAAGAAGGCCATGCTTCTGATTAGATTTGGTTGCATCACTTCCAGTTTGCTAACGGTATGTCTCCAGTAGCACATCTCATAACCTACAAAGAGAACATAAACCAACATAAGAATTTGAAATTTCTTCTAATTTGAAACTTTCGGTAAACGGTAAACTTGAGGTAAATTAGAAGTGAGGATATTGATTACAAGCAAGATGAAACGTAAACTAAGTCCTATTGTATTGATGGATCCCAACTTGTTTAAACTAGAGCAGATTGTTCAACTTGTACAATCTAGCAGTCTAAAAAGAGAGAAAAATGTTCATTCTCGGTTCCACATTAATTAGAACAGAAATGAATGACACTAATATAAGCAAGAACTTACAACAAAGTATAGCATAAATATAATGTTAGGCACTGATAAAGTTATGTGATTTTTACGTGACTTAATAGACACAAAATATGACTAATGAATCAACACTGATAAAAGGGAAGTAAGATTTTCTTTTTTCATGGCAACTGAAACCAAGCACAAGTTGCTCAATGGCACAAGGCAGTAAAACAGCTAGCTTCAATCGCGGGGCACTAATCAGTGCTAGAAATTGCACCATGATTCGGGAGACGGACCTGGAGAGGAAAGCTCCCTGGCCTCGGACACCGCTTCCTCCACTCGTCTCAGGACACCATTCCCACAGGCAAAGCAAGCACCTTAAGCCCTCTCGCCACGGATCCTCGAAGAGACCCACCAGGTAGGCCTCTGCAGCCTCCTGAAGGGCCAGCACCGCATGGCTCTGGAAGCGGAGGTCAGTCTGCACAGACAGAACAGGGTGGTGCTTTTAGTTTACTTGATTCATCATACTATAAGAGTTGAGATAACAGGAGCATAACAATGTAGTGCTGTACTGTGAAGTTTGAGGAGCATAACAATGTAGTACTGTACTGTGAAGTTTGAGGAGCATAAAATATATGAGACAGTTTACTTGATCCAAAGTTTAAGGAGTATCTTATCTACTAGTAGTACTGTACTGTGAGACTTTCCTAAAGCAGAGTCTGTTACCAAACAGAGTGAGAACCATCAGAAGAACATAGATGGTATTTGAACAAGCAACTCCAGTATAAATTTGAACAAGCAATGGTATTTGTCAATGCTGGAGATACAGTCAAACTGTAATCACAAAGAATGATTGAGTCCATGGCCAGTCTGCTTCTGGTAATGTACTGCGCTGCACATTTCATTTAAGTTTACTTCAGCATGCAATATTTAAGAAGTTCCGCTTTACTGAAAAAATCTTATAAATGAACATATTTTTAGTCATCGAGCATATGTCACAGTACTAGTCATGATCTTTCAGTAAGCATCGATTGTGGAAACAGTAGCACTGGCTACTACGGCTACAGCAACACCAAGCAATTCAACGAAGCAACGACCACCATACAGAGCTAAGCACTGGCTACTACGGCTAGTAAGTGAGTCGGTCAAATAGCCCTACGTACTACTTGTTGATATGCAGCAGTACTTCATTGATCTAGGGATTCTGATTCCACATAGCTGCCTGAAATGCTTGTATTAGCTAAGAGAAACCTAGCTTCGTGGTAATAAATCAAGCACATATGACACTAACATACGTGTATTTGCTATTTCAATGGTACAACAGAAATCTGATCAAGAGCGACAGATCAGGCAACATACGCGTGCAGAGAAGAAGATAATCACAGACAAGCTACTATTGAATTGGATCATAAAGAGCTATCAAACCAGAACAGACTAGCTGTAATAGATAAAACATGCATAGATTAACCGATGAAACCATGCGGCATCATGAATTCGCCTGGAATACGGTAGGCCTAACCCTTCAGTACAAATTACAAAATAAACACAATATCTACACGAAAATAGATAGGCTTATACATCAATCCAGAGACTCAACAAACGGCAGGAGCATATTTTCTTCATCAAAGAGATACTAGCGAGCAAATAGGTTCTGGCACATCTAAATCATCAATTATCTCACGGATCCCCATATAACTGGGGGCCATGCTTATCATCTGAGAAAAGAAACCTATCTTCCGGTTAAAACCAATCTACAATCCTAAGCCTATTAGAAAGATCACGTCTAGATAGAATTTTTTTACATGGCACACAAGCTACTTGGGGGAATCTATGAGCAGGAACTGACGGACTAGTACATAAAACATGCATAGATTTCGACCATCCATCCTGTGCACGAGCACATCCACCCATTAATTACAAATTAGTACCCGCGAAATCCTTACGAACTCGCCAAATCTTCACCGATCTAACCACAGATCGGAGCCAAATTCCACAATACTAGATGCCCAACTATCACAGAGCACCACAGAAACGCAGATCTAGACGATACAGGGAGGAGAGGGGAAGGAATCGCCGTACCTTGAGGCAGTGGGGGAGGAGGATTCGATGATCCCCGGGTCGGATCGGAGACAAGATGGCGCGGAGCCTGGTGACGGCATGGCTCTTGGTGGGGCGGTGGATGATGCACTGATCGAGGGCGGTGGTGACGGAGCGCGCCTCCGGGGCTCTGGCGAGCACGTCGTCGATGGCCTTGTGCACGCGGAGGTAGTGGAAGAGGGCACTGATCCATGTCACTGATCCATGCCACAGCTGGTTCCACCAATCAGAATTAAGCATTTTTTTGTTTTTTCTCTTATAGTTGGTACCCTCTTATTCAGGCAAACATTTAACCTCTTATAGTTAGTTCAAATAAACCAATATTTTGTACATGTGTGTATTTAGGCATGACAAACAATGTTGATTTGGGAGGTTTTCATTTTCTTTGCTCAAAAGAACCATTTTTCATTTTCTGAGTGACCAAAATGTGTTTTTTTTGTGAAGGACCTACCATGTGTTTCTTGCAAAATTGTACCAAATCATTTTTCTAAAATACTAGTCCATATTTAATGCACATTTGACCAAATGGTTGGGTGTAAAAAGTTTTGATCCACCTCTCGTGAAAAAGACAAATTCCCGCCGATTCAGTAGGAAGCGGGTCAAATTTGAACTGTAGCTACCTTATAGTTTGCTCTTTATTTTTTCCAAAAATCATTTCTAGGTACATAAGTATCTATTTAATCAGAGAAACACCAAAAAAATTCCAAGATTCAACCACTAGCAAGGAACGGTCATTCCCGCCGTTTTGACCGCATTTTGAAACGGGCATAAAAAATTCAAAAAAATCAAAAAATTTGTAAACCTTCGCATTGTGTCATTATATGTGGCCAAGTTCCCAGGAAAAATAATAAACTTGCAATTCGGCAATTATTTTAAAAAAGTGTTCTCAGAAATGAGCTATCATGCATGAAGATTCATGGCTTTCGAGTCAAATGATCAACCTTATGGCCACATTCATGGCATAGTTTGTTCAAATGATCTCATATTGTGCACAAGGGTGCATATTGGAATGACAAACAATGTTGCCTAAGGAAGTTTTCTTTTTCTTTGGACGAAAGAACCATTTTCCATTTTTTGAGTGCCCAAAAGGAGGTTTTTTTGTGAAGGACCTCCCAAATAATTGTTGCAAAATTGGACCAAATCATTTTTATAAAATAGTAGGCCATATTTAATGCACAATTGACCAAATGGTTGGGTGTAAAAAGTTTTTATCCACCTCTGGTGAAAGAGACAAATTCCCGTCGATTCAGCTGGAAGCGAGTCAAATTTGAACTGTAGCTGCCTCATAGTTTGCTCTTTATTTTTTCCAAAAATCATTTCTAGGTACATAAGTATCTATTTAATCAGAGAAACACCAAAAAAATTCCAAGATTCAACCACTAGCTAGGAACAGTCATTCTCGCCGTTTTGACCTCATTTTGAAACGGGCATAAAAAATTCAAAAAAAAAATCAAAAAATTGGGAAACCTTCGCATTGTGTCATTATATGTGGCCAAGTTCCTAGAAAAAATAATAAACTTGTAATACGGCAATTATTTTAAAAAAGTGTTCTCAGAAACGAGCTATCACGTGTGGAGATCAATGGCTTTCAAGCCAAATAATCAATCTTATGGCCACATTCTTGGCATAGTTTGTTCAAATGATCTCATATTGTGCACAAGGCTGCATATTGGAATTCCAAACAATGTTGCCTAAGGGAGTTTTCATTTTCTTTGCACGGAAAATACATTTTCCATTTTCCGAGTGCCCGAAAGGAGGTTTTTTTGTGAAGGAACTACCAAATAATTGTTGCAAAATTGGACCAAATCATTTTTATAAAATACTAGGCCATATTTAATGCACAATTGACAAAATGGTTGGGTGTAAATTTTTTTGATCCACCTCTCGTGAAAAAGACAAATTTCTGCCGATTCAGTTGGAAGCGGGGCAAATTTGAACTGTAGCTGCCTCATAGTTTGCTATTTATTTTTTCCAAAAATCATTTCTAGTTACATAAGGACCTATTTAATCATAAATACATGGTTTGTTGGCGATACGTCGAGGTTTGGGCGGTGGCCGAGGGCCCCAACTCTAGAGCGCGTAAACTCGCATGCCCGTCGCGTGGTCACCGCGTGACCGTAATGTTGTCATGTGTTCTGGGCGGCCTAGGCATGTCTAGTGGGTTAGGCACTCCCCAGGTTGGTGCTAGGAAGAAAATTACAACATAAGATTCTCACGAGGAGACCGATCGATGCTCAAACATGAATTAGCAGCCAAGTGTTTGATTAGCGGTACGGGAAATGCGCATGGCCAATGGGCATGAGTTTTGGCTGAGGATGATCATCTACTAAGGAGAATGTCTTCACAAATTTTTAGCTCAAAAGGAGGATCCTAGGTGGTACTTGCTTTGCAAAGTACCACGCTGGACAAAAATATTAATGTTGAAGCTGGGCTCAAAATAATGAATGGAGTGAGCTGAAATTTTGTGGAGGATGGTTATTTGGGCATAGGAAAGCATTGTAGAAAATTGATACCATTTGGACATGCCAAAGAAGTACTTCCTTCACAATGCTCTTCTAAGGATAGAAACTTGGGAAAACTAGTGAGAGAGATTGGATGAATGAAATGATCTCAAAATTGGTGTAGGTAAGTTACTTAGGTATGGTCATGCGCTGGTAAATTTTCAGATCATTTGGGTAAGCCTAGCTAGTACTTACTTCACAAAGCTTCTCTTGAGGTAGAAACTTTGGAAATTTCCCGAGAAAGATTTACTAGGAAAATTGAGCTGAATATTATCATGTGGCAATGATTTGGGTATGTAAGAGTGCCCGAAAAGTTTGAGGGTAATAGGAGGGGTCTATATAACACTTGCTTTGCAACGTGCCAATTTGGCCATAAAATATAAATTGAACCTGGGCTCACATAGATGATTTGACGGAGCTGCAATTTGGAGGAGGTTGATAATTTGGGCATATGAAGGAACTGTATAAATTTCATGTCATTGAGAGATATAAAAAAGGTACTTCCTTCACAATGCTTCTAGGTGGACAAAAATTTGGAAATTTGCCGAGGAAGATTTGCTAGGCAAATGGAGCTGAATTTTGTCATGCGGTAATAATTTGGATAGGAAAGAGTGCCCAAAAATTCCGAGGGTAATCAAGAATATATAAATAGCACTTCCTTCATAAAGTGTTGTTGTGAACAGAATAGGAAAATGAATATTGTTGAATTAGTTTTGAACTAGGCAAGGAAGGATTTTAAAATATTTGATGAAGATATGCCCCAAAGAATTTATGAGATTTTTTTGGGAATTTGGGGAATGATAGAAATATAGGTTGCTTCATGGAAATAAGGCCATGACACATGGGGAAAAACTGCCACATGGACATGACACATAGGAAAAACTGATGAGATGGCACCTAGTCATCACAACCCACCACAATCTACAAGGCTATGACCATCTATATTGGTCATTAACAACTAGAAATAAGGCAGCGGACTAGCACTGTTTGCTTTGTGACCATTTCGTGTAAGGAAATTACGACCTTTTTGACCAAAATGGTCGCAATGGTTTAGGGTTTGGAGCCCCCTGAACAGCTTTTGACCAATTCGTCTAAAATGGTCATAAATTTATGACCAATTCTTCGAGGGTCACTGACAGAAGGTCATAAGTTGACATATTTCTTGTAGTGAGATGGCATGCTTGGGAGTTGTTCCGATGGCAGCAGTATTCCGGACCCCTCTGAGCCGCCGAATCAAGCCGGAGTCTTCATGGCTGGCACTCATCCTGGGCAGAATTCTACGGCTGCGGCAGCAATAACCACTGGGTTAGCAGTAGCCGGGTCAGGAGACCCCGCACTCCCCCGGCTCAGGTACTAATCGACCTCATGGATAAGATGACGGCTCTGTTGACTACTGTGGTTGAGCCGGTGGATAAGGCTCAACATGACGCGGAGGTGCCACGACTACGTGAAGAGGTGGCACAAGCCAAGGAAAATTTAGCAGTAGAAGATGTCAAGATGGCTGCGGAGCGGGCGACGTTGGATGCTCGTGTTCGGCAGCTTCAAGCAGAGACTTTCCGGCTCTCGGTGGATTTGAACGCGTCAAACATGGTCATGAGGGGAAGACACCAGAAAACTCAGTCACGACTGCCTCTGACTTACGATCCTAGGAACCTTTTCCACACACCCGGGGCCGGTCCCAGCAACCCGCCGCAGGCAAACCGGATCATAACACCCGGGACGGGGGCGCCGGTTCAGCCGAGGGCCATGGAACCACCCCGTGTGAATACTACTCTGCCTCATTACACACCAGTACCACCGGGTCAGTTCTCTAACCCTTTGGAGAATTTAATTGCTGCGTCAGCTCGTCTGGCGGCTTTCCCAATGGAAGGCAACTCTCCAACGACGATCGAAACACGAAGGGTCAGTGAACTTCTTCAGACAGCCCTGTCACAGCAGGATGCGTACTCTTATAGTCGAGACAGAATCCAGTCAACCCCTCACCCAAGCCGGAGCCCGAGCTATAGCAGGCATATGGACTCAGCGACTATGTCAAGTAAAGACCAACGCCGTAACCAACCGCGCAGGCATGACCCGGCGCAGGATGGAGCCTTTAACTTGGTGGATCAGGAGAGGATCCGTCAGGAGGCTGAGCGGGCGGTTCAATTGGCAGCTGAGCAGGCGGCTCATCAGGCTTTTCCAGTTTATCCAGCAACCTCTATTGAGGCAGGAGTGGCCACAAGGACAGGAGGTGTCCCTTGCCTAGTGCCGGCTCTACATAATGAGCGCCTGCCAAAAGATTTTAAGGGGCCTCGTAAAGTTCCTAATTACACGGCCGACTTGTAGCCTGGGGCATGGATTGATAGTTATGAGATGGCGATGGAGCTGTTCGAGGTCAGCGATGCAGCAATGGCTAAATATTTCACTATGATGTTGGATGGAACAGCTCGGAGTTGGTTGAAAGGGTTTCCACCCGACTCCATCGGCTCATGGGCAGAGTTAAAAGCCCGGTTCAATCAGAACTTCAAGGACACATGTAAGCAACCTATGTCAATCATGGACTTGACTAACTGTAAGCAAGAGGAAGGTGAGTCCACGACCCATTGGGTGCGCCGGGTCAAGGAGATAATACATTCATCTGATAAGATGGATGCCGATTCTGTGGTCTTAATGTTGGAGAAAGATTGCCGTTTTGAACCTCTGAAGCAAAAGATGGGGCGGCTCAAGCGTGATTTTCATGACATGGGACAGTTGATGGCAGCTCTGGTAAAATATGCTGATTCAGATAGTACCAAGGATCCTGCGTCTGATGAAGAGAAAGCAGGGAAGTGAAAAAAGAACGGCAATGGCAACGGTCACCAGCATAACCAGGCGAATCAAGGAGGTAATAAATGTAAGGCTGACGAGTTTGTGGCTAATGCCAGTACACAGGGCAACAACCAACGTCGCAAGGGGAGGCCACCTCCTCGGTCAGGCGGGTCAGGTCCCACCCTTAAGCAACTACTGAATGAACCTTGTCCGAGACACGGCACCTGGGAGAAGCCAGCTACCCATCTATGGAAGGACTGTACGATCATGAAGGCGTTTAAAAATTCAAACATGTTCGATGGTAACCACGGACCTGGCGGCGGTTCAGGCGGTGGCGGCTTTCATGGCCCGGGCGACGGCTTAGGCGGAGGCGGTTTTCACCGCCAGGGCCATTCGGGTAACTAAGGTGGTTATAATCAGCAATCCGGCCAAAGTAATCAGCAGCAATAGCAGAAGCAGTCCGGGTATCAGAGTAACCCAAAACAGCTGAACAGTGGGCAGTACCACGTATTTACCACTACTTTGTGCAAGAGAGACCAGAAACTTCATAAGAGGGCTGTAAACGCTGTTGAGCCGGCGGTTCCACGTTATTTGAGATGGTCAGAACAGCCTATTGTGTGGAGTAGGGAGGATCACCCTCCCCGGGTTGATAATCCGGGTCACTTGGCTTTGGTGGTGGCGCCTCAGGTTGGTGGATATAAGTTTACTAAGGTGCTCATGGACGAAGGCAGTAGCATCAACATCCTCTATTATGAGACGTTTCGTCGCATGGGGTTGACTAACAAGAGTCTTAAACAATCCAACACTGTTTTTCAATGTGTTTTACCTGGTAAGTCGGCATACCCAGTTGGTAAGATTGAGCTGGAAGTAACCTTTGGGGATGAATACGATTCTAGGGCTAAGAAGTTAACTTTTGAAGTGGTTAAGATCAAAAGCCCATATCATGCCCTGTTTGGACGGCCGGCTTATGCCAAGTTCATGGCTCGGCCGTGTTATGTTATCTGCAGGTCAAGATGTCGGGTCATAAAGGCACCATTACAGTACATGGAAGCCGGAAAATAGCCCTGAAATGTGAAGAAGGTGATGCTGTGAAAGGGCAACCATCCCTAGGTGGTTTTGGTAATTCATAACAACATATAGCTCATTGAGCTAATGCTATTCCAGGATGATTATTTCAGGAAAGCTCAATGATTGGCATGGCATGGATGTGAAAGTGGAACCCTCAAGATGCTAAGGACAAAGGATTGGCTCAAGCTCAAAAGCTCAAGACTCTTCATTTTATATTTTAGTGATCCAAGATCACATTGAGTCTTTAGGAAAAGCCAATACTATCAATGAGGGATGAGGTGTTGCTTAATGAGCCTCTTGCTTCATGTGCTTAGTGATATGCTCCAAAACCCTCAACTACTTTCCCATATCCACATATGACCTAAACCCTAAGCCAAACTCGGTCCTACCGATTCTTCCTATCCGGCGCCACCGAGTTTCACTTGTCATAAGCCACTGCCAAACCCTAGCAATTCGGTTCTACTGATAGGGATGTC
This sequence comes from Triticum urartu, assembly GCF_003073215.2. Classification (NCBI taxonomy): domain Eukaryota; kingdom Viridiplantae; phylum Streptophyta; class Magnoliopsida; order Poales; family Poaceae; genus Triticum; species Triticum urartu. The sequence goes on along the minus strand of NC_053028.1, from coordinate 658,743,894 downwards.
GGTCTCACTGAGATGGGATTGCAAACTCTCTGTTTCCCTTTCGTAACTTTTCGGTCTCACCGAAAGAGCGAATCGGTCCCACCGAGATTGCAATGTAAATTCAGTGTTTCCCCTTTGTAACTTTTCGGTCTCACCGAAAGAGCAAATAGGTCCCACCGAGTTTGCCTGACCAACTCTCTGGTTAGCTAATTACCAAATTCGGTCTCACCGAGTTTGTGTAATCGGTCTCACCGAGATTACGTTATGCCCAAACCCTAACCATATCGGTCCTACCGAGTTGCATGTCAGTCCCACCGAAAATCTCTAACGGTCACTAGGTTTACATTTTCGGTCCGACCGAGTTTGTTGATTCGGTCCCACCGAGATTGGAAAACTGTGTGTAACGGTTGGATTTTGGGTGGAGGCTATATATACCCCTCCACCTCCTCTTCATTCGAAGAGAGAGCTATCAGAACACATAAACAATTCCTACTCATATCTTCTGAGAGAGAACCACCTACTCATGTGTTGAGACCAAGATATTCCATTCCTACCATACGAATCTTGATCTCTAGCCTTCCCAAGTTGCTTTCCACTCAAATCTTCTTTCCACCAAATTCAAATCCTATGAGAGAGAGTTGAGTGTTGGGGAGACTATCATTTGAAGCACAAGAGCAAGGAGTTCATTACCTACACACCATTTGTTACTTCTTGGAGAGTGGTGTCTCCTAGATTGGCTAGGTGTCACTTGGGAGCCTCCGACAAGATTGTGGAGTTGAACCAAGGAGTTTGTAAGGGCAAGGAGATCGCCTACTTCGTGAAGATCTACCGCTAGTGAGGCAAGTCCTGTGTGGGCGATGGCCATGGTGGGAAAGATAAGGTTGCTTCTTCGTGGACCCTTTGTGGGTGGTTGCTTCTTCGTGGACCCTTCGTGGGTGGAGCCCTGTGTGGACTCGTGCAACCGTTACCCTTTGTGGGTGGAGCCCTCCGTGGACTCTCGCAACCGTTACCCTTTGTGGGTTGAAGTCTCCATCAACGTGGATGTAGGATAGCACCACCTATCCGAACCACGGGAAAAACATCCGTGTCTCCAATTGTGTTTGAATTCTCCAAACCCTTCCCTTTACATTCTTGCAAGTTGCATGCTTTACTTTCCGCTGCCAATATACTCTTTGCATGCTTGCTTGAATTGTGTGATGATTGCTTGACTTGTCCTAAAATAGCTAAAATCTGCCAAGAACTAAAATTGGGAAAAGGTTAAGTTTTTATTTGGTCAAGTAGTCTAATCACCCCCCTCTAGACATACTTTCGATCCTACATGCTGCTTATGCTGAGTCTGTTTGTGCAACGTAGGAATTAAATTTTTATAAAGATAATGTTGACCCGGCAAACATGACGTCTTTGAAGAAGCCAACTATGGAGCATGAACCGGTGTTGAAATTCAAATCAGCTGATGACACCAAGATGGTCGATTTTGTGCCTGGCGACTCATCCAAATAGTTCATTATTAGTGCTAACTTGGATACAAAATAGGAAAGCGCACTCATCGAGTTCATCCGTGAGAACCGGGACATCTTTGCATGGAAGCCTTCTGACATTCCGGGTGTCCCGAGAGAACTCGCTGAGCAGACTCTCAATATTGATACGAAATTTAAGCTAGCCAGAAAGTTTCTTCGATGGTTTAACGAGGAAAGGCGCAAGGCGATTGGAGAAGAGGTGGCCCGGCTCTTGGCGGCCGGGTTCATTGTTGAAGTTTTTCACCCGGAGTGGTTGGCTAACCCGGTGCTTGTACTAAAAAAGAACGGCACCTGGCGTATGTGTGTGGATTACACCGATTTAAACAAGGCTTGTCTGGCTGACCCTTTTGCTCTCCCTCGTATTGACCAGATCGTTGATGCTACGTCGGGTTGCGAGCGTTTGAGTTTTTTGGATGCCTATTCGGGTTATCATCAGATCAAGATGGCAGTTAAGGACCAGGAGAAGAAAGCTTTCATCACTCCGTTTAGATCCTTCTGCTATGTGTCTATGCCTTTTGGGCTTAAGAGTGCCCAGGCGACTTATCAACAATGTGTGCAGAATTTCCTTCACAATCAGATTGGGCGTAATGTTCATGCTTATGTGGATGACATAGTGGTGAAATCCAGAGAGAAGGAAACCTTGGTAACTGATCTGAAGGAGGCCTTTGATAACCTCCGGGTCTACAAGATGATGCTTAACCCGGCCAACTGTGTTTTTGGAGTCCCAGCTGGCAAAGTCTTGGGTTTTTTGGTGTCTAACAGAGGTATGGAGGCTAACCCGGAGAAAATTAAGGCAATTACATCTCTGGCTAAACCGGCATGCATCAATGACGTTCAGTGGTTGGCGGGTCGCGTCACAGCCTTAAGCTGGTTCATAAGCCAGTTAGGGGAGAAGGCGATGCCTTTGTATCAAATGATGAAGAAGGCGGATGACTTTGTCTGGAGTGACACTGCTAACTCTGCTTTTGAGGATCTGAAGAAACAGCTCGCTGAGCCGCCGATTATTGCTGCTCCGGTTAAGAAAGAGTCGTCGTTGTTGTATGTGGCTGCTAACTCACGTGATGCCAGTCTGGCCATTGTTGTGGAGCGCAAGGAGGCTGGCAAGGAACATCTGGTCCAACGGCCGATTTACTACGTCAGTGAGGTGCTCATTGAATCTAAACAAAGATATCCACATTGGCAGAAACTTGTTTATGGGATGTTCATGGCAAGCCGGAAGCTCAAGCATTACTTTCAGGGTCACCTAATCACTGTGGTTAGCTCTGCTCCTCTAGGAGACATTATTCAAAATAGAGAAGCCAGAGGACGAGTCGCCTAGTGGGCTATTGAACTTGGGTCTCATTGTTTGAAGTATGTGCCACATACTGCGATCAAATCTCAAGCGCTGGTTGACTTCATTAATGACTGGACAGAGTTGCAGATGCCAGAGGATAAACCAGACAACACATATTGGACGATTCACTTTCATGGGTCCAGACAATTGGAAGGCTCGGGGGCTGGAGTTGTTCTAACTTCTCCTCGAGGTGACAAATTTCGTTATGTGTTACGATTGATGTTTCCTTGCACTAACAATGCAGCTGAGTGTGAGGCCTTGCTTCATGGTCTTCGAACGGCTAAGGATATGAGCTTAAGCCAGGTACAATGCCTAGGTGACTCAGATCTGGTGGCTCAACAAGTGTCAGGCAAGTGGGATTCTAAGGATCCTCTCATCGCCATGAGGTCGACGCTGTTGCGGGGCATTTTAAGGGTTATCAAGTGGAACACATTGGCCGCAGAAAGAACGAAGAGGCCGATGCCTTAAGCCGGTTGGGATCTCAGCATAAGCCGGTGCCACCTAACACCTTTTAGATGTTTTACATAACCTGTCTGTTAAGTTGCCTACAGAGGAAGATTTGGCCATTCCTGACCCGGAGGCATAGTTGGTGGCGGCTCTTCATGTCATTCCAGATTGGACAGTACCGTTCTTGGCTTACATGACACGAGGCGAGTTGCCAGAGGACGAGACCCTGGCCCAACAGATAACCCAGCGGTCCAAGTCAATGACAATTTCTGACGGTGAGTTGTATCATCGCAGTGTCACTGGGGCGTTTCAACGATGTGTCTCTTCTGAAGAAGGTCAAGAGATTCTTCGTGATATCCATGAGGGAGATTGTGGCCATCATGCCGGCTCAAAATCTCTAGTGGCCAAAGCTTTTCGTCATGGCTTTTACTGGTTAACAGCTCATGCTGATGCAGAGGATCTGGTTAGTAGGTGCGATGGATGTCAAAAGTTCACACTACGAGCATACGTATCGGCTCAAGAACTGCATATGATTCCAATCACTTGGCCGTTTGCAGTTTGGGGGTTTGATATGGTTGGACCTTTCAAAAGATCCAAAGATAAAAAGACACATCTTTTGGTGCCAGTTGACAAATTCACAAAATGGGTTGAGGCAGAGCCAATGAGCAAGTGTGATGCAACCACGTCGGTTCAATTCATGAAAAAGGTAAATTTTCGCTTTGGTTTTCCACACGGCATTATAACTGACAATGGCACTAATTTGTCCCAAGGTGCTATGGAGGAGTTTTGTCAACGTGAGCATATCCGTCTTGATGTTTCTTTAGTAGCTCACCCCCAATCTAATGCTCAAGCTGAGAGAGAAAATCAGGAAAGTTTAAAAGGTCTCAAGCGCCGGCTTATGGTTCCTTTACAACGAACACCAGATTGTTGGGTAGAGGATTTACCTTCAGTGCTATGGAGTATCAATACCACTCCTAACAGGTCTACAGGTTATACACCTTTCTTCATGGTTTATGGAGCAGAAGCAGTCCTGCCTAGTGACATCCTTCATGACTCGCCCCGCGTGGAGGCTTACGTTGAAGCTAATAATGAACAAGCCCGGCAGGATGCTCTTGACTTGTTAGATGAGGAACGAGATTTGGCAGCAGCCCGATCAGCAATTTACCAACAAGACATGCGCCGTTATCACAGCCTCCGGGTTAAAACTAGAACCTTTCAAGAAGGCGACTTGGTGCTCCGGCTCATCCAGGATCAGTCCGACGCACACAAGCTATCCCCACGTTGGGAAGGGCCCTTTGTGGTCAGTAAGAACTTAAACAATGGGTCATATTACTTTATTGATGTTCGAGAGCACAAAGACTCACGTAAGTCGGAGGAAGAGACCCACCGGCCGTGGAATATTTCCCAGCTTCAGCCATACTACACCTGAGCCACCGGCTCTCGTTATGTACATACTTTGACGTTGTATATACTATGATAAGTAATAAAGCAGGACCTTTGTCCTTTTCCTCTTTAATGATCATATATCTTTATTATTTTCATCATTTAAATGACTATTAAGGGGCTGATCGTATCCGAATCTAGCTTAACCCTTTTGGTCGGGCTCAGGATCGTATTCAAATCTAGCCATAAACTTCATGGTCACTAGGGGGCTTCCTGTTCAAACATAGGTCGTATTCGAACCAAAGAGAACATAGCTGTCGTAACCCTCTTTATTGGCTCAAAGCCAAGCTCACTAGGGGGCTTCTTGATCGTATCTGAATCATAGCTTAACCCCTTTTGGGTCTGACTTGGATCGTATTTGAATCAGGGTCGTTAAAAACCTCTCAAGGTCATTTGGGGGCTTCCTGTTCAAACATAGGTCGTATTCGAACCAAAGAGAGCATAGTTGTCGGCACCCTCTTGATCGGCGCAATGCCAAAGCCACTGGGGGCTATATGATCGTATTCGAACCTTAGCTTAACCCCTTTGGTCCGGTTTACTCATCGTATTCGAATCAGAAGCCTCCAGTTTTTTAAATGTTTTGATTTACATTGTCTGAAGCCTAGTGTTTTGTCTTACTGTTTTTTATCATCTCAAATTTAACTGTCAGTATGGTTTCAAATTAAACCGGCTCGGTTATTTGACAATGAGTTGCCAAGGCATAACAGTCGTTAGACATATGGAAGTATTGACTTCTAAAAAAGATTGGGTTATCAACCTCATCATCCGGGTCATGTAAACCGGTAGTCCAAATTCAAAGAACACATGTATGACAGTGTCATTCATGAACAGGTTTCTCTATGTTTTTTCGTTAATCAAAGGTTTTTCAGCCTTGTTTATCTTACATATAGTTCTGTCTTTTCCACTATGACAATTTCATAAGTCATACACCGGGTGTTTTGACCCGTCCAGCGCTAAACCGCCAGGCCAACTCTTTCATATTTTATAGGAACAGAGTTAAAACATTGCAGATGTAATCACGGATGTGCTGCATATATATATTGACAAAATTGGCAAAGAGTCATATGAAACATTTTATGCACGATGGCATAGGCAAAACATGCAGTTTTCAAACTAATCTATTACAAGGCTTTGAGAGCCCACAAGATGGTTATGACTCTCCCCTCGCAGGTTCACCTCCCTCTACTGGTTGGAAGCTGGGATTGGACCAGTCAAAGCCGTTCAGAGCAATGAACTCCGCTTCATCGTCAATCAGGCCGACTGGGTCGACTTCTGGGGCAAAAGTGTGTTGGCGAACCAGCGGGATAAGATCTGTCACCTTATAAGAGGGAGTCACCATCTTCTTATTATCCATATCAAAACCCGGCTGATATTTGTCGATGTTGGTCTCCTCTCCAAGAATGGTAGCTTGAGGACGAACTCCCCTCACACAGGCAATAAAGTCATCTTGCTCAAATGGAGTCCCGTCTTCCTTCACGGTAGGGTACCTGAGGGAGTCCTGGATTAGGGGGTGTCCGGATGGCCGGACTATACCTTCAGCCGGACTCCTGGACTATGAAGATACAAGATTGAAGACTCCGTCCCGTGTCCGGAAGGGACTTTCCTTGGCGTGGAAGGCAAGCTTGGCGATACGGATATATAGATCTCCTACCATTGTAACCGACTTTGTGTAACCCTAACCCTCTCCGGTGTCTATATAAACTGGAGGGTTCTAGTCCGTAGGACGACATACACAACAACAATCATACCATAGGCTAGCTTCTAGGGTTTAGCCTCTTCGATCTCGTGGTAGATCTACTCTTGTACTACCCATATCATCAATATTAATCAAGCAGGACGTAGGGTTTTACCTCCATCAAGAGGGCCCGAACCTGGGTAAAACTTCGTGTCCCTTGCCTCCTGTTACCATCCGGCCTAGACGCATAGTTCGGGACCCCCTACCCGAGATCCGCCGGTTTTGACACCGACATTGGTGCTTTCATTGAGAGTTCCTCTGTGTCGTCGCCATCAGGAAGGAGGCCTCGCCCCATCTTTAAAGACGACACCGTTGCTAAGGGAGCTTTGGCTGTCGGCCAAACCCTCCAGCTAGGTGGTTTTCTTATGGCCGCCTGTTCGGCTTCTACGCCGACGATGACCTCTTGAGCCATCGAAAACAATCTTCATGTCAGCTCGGAACTCACCGAGCAGTTAGATCCAATGGAGCTCTCCTCCATAAACGAGCTCTTGGATTGCTTCGCCACCCTGGGAGTCACTACGGATTACGACCAGATTGGGCCTAAACCCGATCTGAGAGAGATTAACTCTCCCCAAGTCACCCATCACGTTGCCGTGGTAGAGGGACTATGCGGCGACCCTTCATCTATCTTAAGGACTCGCTACGTCCGGATTCCCGATCCCTCCAAGCCGGATACCCGCGGAGGGGAGGATATCACTCAAGACCTGAACTTAGGGTCAGGCGACGGGCTGGATTCATTGGACAACATCCAGGAATCCAAATTTTCGAGTTCGGAAATTCCTCGGCCTCTGAGCCTCAGATGGGGTGAGGCTTCAGATTTAATTCCACCCACCCACCCCAACATAAGTGATCTATCCAAAATCAGGCAAGAGCCCGATGAAACAGTACATCATTACTGGGCCAGATTCCTCCTGGTTAAGAACAGGCTAAGGGACAGCCGCGAGGAAGACACAATCTCAATCTTCTGCAATAATTGCACGAACAAGGGAATACTCAATGCCATAAGTCGCCGTGATATTACACACTTCGCTGACTTGGCGTCCATTGTAAGCGCAGTGCTTGTCGTCGAACGAGAAGCGGACGGACACAAATTCCCCATTCAAAAGCCGGTCTATTATGTGTCCACTGTCCTCACTCCCTACAAATCACGGTACCCGCATTATCAAAAGATTGCGTACGCGGTATTCATGGCGTCCCGGAAGCTACGACACTACTTTCAAGAGTGTTCAATAACAGTAGCCTCGGAAGTACCACTTAACCATATTATAAATAACCGTGACGCAACGGGCCGGATTGCAAAATGGGCCATTGAGCTCCTCCTGTTCGACATAACTTATAAGCCACGGTGAGCCATCAAGTCGCAAGTCTTGTCCGACTTCGTCGCAGAATGGACGGAGGCCGAACTCCCTAAAGAGTATGACACATATTCAAATTGGATCATGCATTTCAATGGCTCCAAAGATGTTGGCCGGACTGGGGGCCGGCGTCGTTTTGACATCCCCCATAGGAGACACAGTTCAATACGCACTCCAGATTATGTACACGGACTCCAACAATGCAGCCGAATATGAGGCCCTTTTACATGGTCTCCGGATGGCAGTATCCATGGGCATTCAATGCCTAGAGGTGCGCGGGGACTCGAACCTCGCAATATCCCAAATAAATGGAGACTTCGATGCCAAGGATCCAAAAATGGCAGCTTACCGCAACGTCGTCCTAAAAATGTCAGCTCGGTTCGAGGGGCTTGAATTTCACCATATAGCCCAGGAAAATAATCAGGCGGCAGATGTCCTGGCATGCATCGACGCAAAACACGATGTAGTCCCCCCCAACATCTTCTTGGAAAGGCTGTTCAAGCCATCCGTAGTATGGGAAGGGGAGCCGAACAATAACAGCCCGGACCCAACCGCACTGCCCGACACCGAACATCCTGACACAATCGGAGGCTCTGCCAATGAAATAAAACCTTCAGCCCATGTAATAATGGTCGTCATCGCCCCGTGGAAAGAACCATTCCTCGCCTACCTTACTAGGCAGGAACTCCCCGAGGACCAAAATGAGGCACGCTGCATAGTGCGGCGATCCAAAGCCTACAGAGTCCACGAGGGAGAGCTTTATAAGAAAAGCACTACCGGAGTCCTTCAAAGGTGCATCTCCGAAGAGGAGGGGCGGAACCTCCTGGCTGAAATTCATGCCAGACTCGGCGGTCATCACGCTGCAGCTCGGTCCCTGGTAAGCAAGGCCTTCTGTACAGGCTTTTATTGGCCGATGGCCCGGGCAGACGCTTAGGACTTAGTCGAACGATGCACCGGTTGCCATCTCTTTGCAAACCAAAGCCACATGCCACCCACTGCCCTCCAAACTATCCCCATTACTTGGCCCTTCACGGTCTGGGGTCTTGACATGGTTGGACCCCTTAAAGGCGGAACCCACAAGCAAAAATACTTACTGGTCATGGTGGATAAGTTCACCAAATGGATAGAAGCCAAGCCTCTTAAGACGGCTGAATCCGGACTGGTGATAGACTTTATATCCGGGGTTGTACACCGTTACAGCGTCCCCCACAGCATCATCACTGATAACGGCACGAACTTCACGACCTACGAGGTAAAACTCTGGTGCAAAAACATGGGCATCAAGCTCGATTATGCTTCCATCTATCACCCACAAACTAACGGCCAGGTCGAATGTGCAAATGGTCTTATCATGAGCGGCATCTAACCCAGATTAGTGCGGTCCCTCAAGGAATCTAACACGCACTGGGTAGAGGAGCTCGACTCCGTACTCTGGGGGCTGCGGACCACACCGAACCGCACCACCGGATACACACCATTCTTTATGGTGTACGGCACAGAGGCAGTTTTGCCTTGCGACATAATTCATGACTCACCTCGAGTGCGCATGTACGAAGAAAGAGAAGCCGAGCTCAACCGGCAGGACAGCTTGGACGCATTGGAGGAGGAGCGTGATGTGGCAAAAGCCCGTTCCGCATTCTATCAACAGCAGGCTCGAAGATACCAAAGCAGAGAAGTACGGGCCAAAAATTACAATGTTGGCGAATTAGTTCTATGACTACCGGACAAGAAAAAGGACAAACTCAAGCCCAAGTGGGAAGGTCCCTTCATAATTGACCAAGTCCTGACTGGTGGAGCGTACCGCCTGCGGGATGCATCGGATAACCGACTCGAGCCGAACCCATGGAACGCTGCCCGTCTCCGAAGATTCTATGCCTAGCACCGGACTCTGTGTTCGTCTCCTTCCTCTGTCCATTTTTTATATATTTTCTGTCTTACATTTCTCTTCTTCTCTCTCTCTCTCTCTCTGTCTCTCTCTCTTTCTCTTATAGCCTTTAAAGGCTCATAAAGTGACGCGCTATCTGCGCTCATTAAACCTGGGGGCTTCTTTAAACAGAAGCTTATTCATACGGGCTTCATGCCCAACTCATGTGTCACACTTCCGCATGTACCTTTTATTCACCATTATATGCATCGATATGACTTAAGTTTTGGCCAAGCTGGGCTGTCTGGCTCCTGTGCTTACCCCTACATTCCCGATTGTTCGGCTAGGCGGTAAAGGGAGCACCTTTGCGATTGTTACTGCCGGGTCAGCCGGACGTGTACCTCAGACTGGGTGAAGCCGAAAGCTAGCGTTCTTAAGGGAATATTCGGTCGGTGAACTAAAGATGATCTGTTTTTATTTTTATCTATACGCCCCCAGATGTTTTTCCTGCATTTCTTTTCGCAGCATGGACATGCACCTTAGGGCATGACTCCCAGGGAAAGGAACCCCTAACGGAACTATTCTCCCTGGAAGATGTTTCTTACTAACCATGTAATATAACATAACTAGTCGGGCACTTGTCTGTTCACGCACTAATGACCCCTACGCCTGGTCTCCATGCATTCCCCGGTTCCTATATAACTGCATGGGAATTCGGACACACTCCGGACCGTCAGGTCCCGAGGCTGAAGCGAAAAGGTCGGCCATGACAAATGATCTACAATCCATCTAGAAGGCATTATAAATGTCAATTAAATTACATAGTCATTTTGACTGATTGTACTCCTCTTCAATACCATCTAACATGCTGTCTAATTTACAGTCCTGCTGGGAATACTTTGCGGCCAACTCTACTTGGCCGTATACTAAGCTTACAGGGATCTCCTTCCCATCGGGCCCTATAGGACCGACCTCGGCCATGTGGTTAGGGTCAGCCTTTGCGTATCGCGTCTTCACCATGGCCCAGGCCTCCCTAGAGCCTTGACGGCAGGCCGATATCTTCCACAATCGGAAGCGCCGCCGTGCTCCCTTTAGCTTCTTCGCAAGCTCTCCAAGACCTTTGGGCATGGAGACGGATGGCCACAGGGCCTGGGCGATGCCTTGCATCGCCTGCCGAACTCGATCGAGCAGTTGCGAGAGCTCGGGAAGAAGGTCACCCGTAGAACCGGGCATCTCCTCTGCAGGACGACCTGTTAGCACACCTACAGACATTGCTCTGTTAGTCAACTTGCCCGCCGAACTGCTGTAATTTTTGGCAATCTGTTTTGGTCCGTACTATACCTTCAGCCGAACTCTTGGACTATGAAGATACAAGATTGAAGACTCCGTCCCGTGTCCGGAAGGGACTTTCCTTGGCGTGGAAGGCAACCTTGGCGATACAGATATATAGATCTCCTACCATTGTAACCGACTTTGTGTAACCCTAACCCTCTCCGGTGTCTATATAAACTGGAGGGTTTTAGTCCGTAGGACGACATACACAACAACAGTCATACCATAGGCTAGCTTCTAGGGTTTAGCCTCTTCGATCTCGTGGTAGATCTACTCTTGTACTACCCATATCAGCAATATTAATCAAGGAGGATGTAGGGTTTTACCTCCATCGAGAGGGCCCGAACCTGGGTAAAACTTCATGTCCCTTGCCTCCTGTTACCATCCGGCCTAGACGCACAGTTCGGGACCCCCTACCCGAGATCCGCCGGTTTTGACACCGATAGTACCCCTTAGCCACGTCCACCGGGTCTAAATTTGGCACCCAGGCTTTGGAGTGGCTCAGGGCAGTCAGGGCTCCGGCTCTGGCACAGGATCATTTGACCTCTTGAAACTTGGCGGGTAAGATCGATAACTTCTTCAAAACATCAATTAGGCGGTTGGGTCCTTGGCTGGGAGGAGAAATAGTAGCAAGCGCCCGTTGAGCCCCCGTATAAAGTTGTTCCACCAAGGTATAAACCGCCTTCAGCTTTGTCGCACTGTCCTGGCTCAGGCTGTTACTCCACGGACCTGTAAGTATTTTAACAAAGGTTAAGCAGGCGGTTTACATTCTTGGTAAAAATAGAGTATAAGTGACTTATGCAAATAACTCACCGAAGATGGCGGAGACCATTTGAGATACATGGTTTTTTAAACCGGTGAGCTCTATAGTAATCTCCTCAAGAGCCGCCTTAGCTATCTCAGCGCGTTGTATTAGCAGCGTCTTTTCTTCGGCCCAAGATTTATTTTTTGCAGCTAAGATGGTCTTCAATTTCTCAGATTCAGAGAGGCTCAATTGGAGTTTAGAGTCAGTGGTCTTTACCTCTGTATCTTGCTCCGCCAACCGGGTCTTGGCATCCGTCAATTGAGAGCCCAACTCAGATAAGGCGTTCTACAAAACATTCACAGGTGTGTCAAGACTTAAACTAAAAGTTATCAAGTTTCAAGTCTCAAGTACTTTGCACTGCAATACCACTTGACACTTGGGGGCTAATGTCTGCCAAAGCAATTTTTCATGACTTTTATATGTTTCAAGTCCCAAGGGTTTTACAAAGTAACAACACTTGGCACTTGGGGGCTAATGCGTGATATTCAGCAAGTTTTTCAAGATTGAGTCGGATCACAATACTTATTGGGACTAGTAAAAGACAGTTATGCAATTAAGTACCGGTTCATTTATGATAAATTGAGCCGGTGTCAGGACCCCGATTCCAAGTCACATCGATCTAGCCGGTAACACCTCATATCACATTGCGGCCTCACGCACGGTATCCCCATGGGTGTCGCCTTAACATGGCCTGGGACCGTTTGCGCCTTTTGGCTCACGTATATGATAGTGTTGCTAGCATCCATATGACAGAGAACCCGGGCCGACATGGCTAGTCGTGAACCCAAAGCGGCACAGACCTATGGAGATAGGCATACATGAATCACATCGAGCATGTCGGTCATCAGTGAGTGGATCTGGGCTGTAGCACTGTGCTAACAGGACTCCGGGGAACCCGGGCTGTAGCAGGCTAGGCAGGACTCCGGAAGTCACCGCTTGACATTTCCCCGAAGGGACAGACATAGGAACGAAGTGAAACACATGCCGGCCAGTCAAGTGTCCTGAGCAGTAGTGCTGGGCTAGCAGGACTCCGGTGAACCGGGCTGTAGCGGACTACTATGGCTCAAGGAGCACTAGACTACATTTCCCCATAAGAAAGGCTGCCAAGGATAAACAACTAGATTGTCAGATCCCACACATACCAAGCATTTCAATCATACACACAATATGCTCGATATGTGCAAATACAACATGGCATCACAACAGAACTCTACAACTCAAGTACTTTATTTAAAGGCTCCAAAGAGCCACACATAACATGTTCATACAGATAGGGGTCACATGACCCGACACTCAAGTCATAAGAGCATACAAGCACATGCGGAAGCAAATAGTCTGAGTACAGACACTAGAAAGAAAGAAGGCTGCTCGAAGCCTGTCTATCTACATAGGGCCCTCCATGGCCATGATCACCACCTGAGTGGCTAGTCACTCGTCGACATCAAGGTCTACGTAGAACCCATCGGAGGGGGCGGTGTTGTCGTCTGAAAACAGCAATTAAGCAAACATGAGTACAAAGGTACTCAGCAAGTCTTACATCAGAACCTACTATACATGCTCATTCTCAAGAAGGTGGTGGAGTTATTGCAGCAAGCCAGCTTTGACTCTTGGCTAAGCTATCCTATGAGAAACCACTAGTAAAACAGTTTTCGCACACGAGTCCACTAATCACCAACACAATACTCCACTAGGGATCCTCCCTTGTCATCCTATGAGAGGGCCACCCTCGGTACTCACACTTATCTTGAGTCTTTTAGTAGTATCCATTAACTTGTCTATGAACTGTATAGGCAACCAAGTAGTCCTTTACCGCGGACGCGGCTATTCGAATAGATGATGTTAACCCTGCAGGGGTGTACTCCTTCATACATGCTCTCACCACTTACCGCCGTTTACACGACATGTACTCGGCAACCTTCAAGCGGAAGCCCAACGAGGGTGTCGGCCACGGCCTACCTAAACACTCAAGTCTCTAGTCCAGGTTTATCGCCTATCCAGGTTCCATCCGCAGGGAGTCCGACCGAGGTTTCCAAATACGGCCCCGAACGATGTGAACAGGGTTCCCGAGACACCAAACGGGTGACTCGCACTAGTAGAAAACGGAGCTTTAAAACCGGTTCGTTAGGGCCTTTAGTGCCGGTTCCATAACCGGCACTAATTGGTGGGCACTAAAGGCCCCCCCTTTAGTACCGGTTCGGCACAAACCGACGCTAAAGTGCCACCACGTGGCGTGAGCTCGCGCCCTGGTATGGGGTTTTTTTTTGAAAATTTTGGAATTTTTTTTGATTATTGTTTTTTCGATTTTTATTTTTTCTGAATTATTTGGTGATTTAGTCTCTAATCACCTCTCTTAACTGCTCAATTGTGGATCACTCATTCCAAATCATCTAACTTCCCGACCGGTCACCCATCCCTCTCACTACTCCAGCCCGAGCACGCTTAACTTTCGGGTTCTATTCTCCTTCATTTCCAAGTCTGCACTTGTTGTTTTCCTGACAATAGTAAGATGTCAATCCTATTAACCCTCAGGAGTTTAGCTTGAGCATGAAGTCACACATTTCACTGTTTGAGTTTGAAACTATTATTCTAAAAAACAGTAATTATTTGGTAACACTAATATTTTTGAATAAGTTTGACCATAGTTTGACAATAGTTTGACCACAGTTTGACCATAGTTTGACCAGATTTGACCAAAATTCAAAAAATTGAAATAATTATTTAGTAACACTAATATTCTTGAATAATTATGTAGTAACACTAATACTTCTTGAATAAGTAGTTTGACCAGATTTAACAAAAAATTCAAAAAAAAACATAAATTTGACCATATCTTTTTATCCTTTTGGAATTTGAGGATTCTAAAAAATTGCAAACAGGCCGTAGTGCCCTATAGTGCCGGTTTGTGTCACAAACCGGTACTATAGGTCAGACCCCTTTAGTACCGGTTCGTGGCACAAACCGGTACTAAAGGTGATCGTGGGGCCCCAGCCTGACGCCAGCTGGCCATCACCCCTTTACTACCGGTTCGTGGCACAAACCAGTACTAAAGGTTCAACACGAACCGGCATTAATGCATAGCCGTTCGAACCGACACTAATGGTACCATTAGTGCCGGCTCAAATTCAAACCGGCACTAATGTGCTTCACGTTTGACCCTTTTTCTACTAGTGTCGGTACACCGTGCCACGGTGTATCTACCGCAACATAGCCCACCCCTAGGGTCAGCGCTACGCACGGCCGCCAACACATAACCTAGACAGAAACTAATTGCAACTCCTGGACAGAGTACTAGGGTGATTAAGAAGCCGAGAGGGTCAATTAAGGATCCCAATGCATGGTAGTAGCTGATTCTTAAAATCACACATACAGATCTCAGTTCTTAGGGACGGCCTCAATGAAACAACCCTCCATGTACTCCTACATGGCCTCTCATCGATACCTTTACCAAATCATGTTCAACACATCCCTCACATTACCGACATAATCATTTCACTCTAGCCCTTCACCCAGACGAACCAGACCTGACACAACTCTAAGCATAGCAGGCATAGCAAGGTAGGAAACACATACAAGGCTCAATAAACTCCTACACATGCTAGTGGGTTTCATCTAGTTACTGTGGCAATGACAGGTCATGCAGAGGATAAGGGTTCAACTACTGTAGCACACAGCAGTTTGAAACGATGTTGTCTTAATGCAGTAAATGAGAGCAGAGGCGGGAACATGGGATTGTATCGATATGATCAATAGGGCTGCTTGCCTGATGGAGTGGTAGTAGGGTACTGCCCTTCAGTTGGATACTCGGAGATATCCTCGGAGGCAGAACCTACCACGAAAGACACACCGAACATAATCAATACATGACGATATGCAACAATATGATGCATGCTATGACATGGCAATATGAATGTGTCTTGGCCTAATGCAAGCTAAAACAGAAAGGAATGAACTCATTTGAATCAAAGATTCAACTGTTAGTTCACTTAACATAGCCATATTAGTGCATTATCTTATTTTGCTTAAACATCAAGTATAAAGTGGTTTGTCATGCATGAAACCATTACAGATGGATAGATTGAATTTTTCTGATCATTTTTCATATATAAATTGTTTGATTTGGAGCTATGGTTGATTTTCTATGATTTTTAGAAGTTTTGGCTATTTTCTGGAATTTCCTATTAAAGATTAAATCCAAAAAAAGATTTACTGCATCAGCCTGGCATCAGCGTGACGTCAGCGGTCAACTGAGACGGTCCAGGTCAACCCTGACCTATGGGTCCCGTCTGTCAGTGTCAACTAACTAACTAAGTTTAGTTAGTGTTAAACTAATACTAACCTAGTTTAATTAGTGGCCTGGGGCCCACACGTCAATGAGTCAGGGGAAAGCCAAACTGGGGTCAAATCCCGCCAGTCAAAGGGATCAACCTGCCGGCGTTTAGCCGCCGGCGACACAAACCGCGGCGGAGATCTTCGGAAATCGCCGTCCGGCGATGGTTGAATGCGCGGTTAGGCTTGCTCGACTCCTGGGAGTGCGCCGCATCTAGTGGTGCCACTGGTTGGAGCTGGTGTGGCCGGGAACAACAGCGGCGAGCACGTCCGCGGCGGCTGGAGTTCGGGCCTCAGCGGAAAACATGCTAGGCTGCACAACAGGACATGGGGTTGGCCGCGTTCAAATCGTGGGGATGTACTGAGAGCAGTGGTGAGCTCGGGTGCAAGCTTGCATGGCCGTGGCCACGGTGGCGACATGGCCGGCGGCGAGGAGCTATCACTCCGATGGCCATGTTGGTTAGAGGACGCGGATGAGCGCGGGGAGAGGGGGAAACGGTGGCGGAGCTCACAACGATCACGGAGAGGGGCTCGGCTTGCTCGGAGACGGCTTGGCGACGGCGAATCCGTCGATGGAGTCCGGCGGCCGTGCTCGGGGAAGACGACTCGTGGCAGCGATGTGGGCTCCCACGGTGGCGTAGCTCGGGTGGAAGGAAGAGGGGGTTGAGGCGGAGCCTCTGGGCCGGTCAGAGAAGCGAGGGAGAGGCGGTGGTCACGGTGGCGGCGAACGGCGGCGACGGCTTCGCCCTACTTCGGGAGAGAGAGCGAGAGAGGCGAGACAGGGGGAGAACGGAGCGGTCGAGGGGTCCAGGGGGTCTGCGTGGCACTCGTAGACGACGTCCTGGGCGTCGGCAGAAGCAGGAGGTGGCCGGCGTGTGGCTGCGGGCACCGGCCACGCGCCTCTCGTCCTCCTTGCGAGAGGAGGAGGATGACTGGCGGGAGCCAGTGGGCTGGGCCGAGCTGGGCCAGGCCAGGCGACAGGTAAGTCCTATGTTCCCTTGTTTTCTCTTTTATTTTTTTATTTGCTCTGCTTTGTGTATTGAAATGATTAAAATACCATTCCATTTTTAAAAATCTTGGAAATATTCAGAGGCACATTTGAAATTGTTCTCAACTAGCTAAAAATACTTCCAAGAGTATTTGAGCACTTTAAAATAATTATAGTATTTAAAATGCCCAAATTCAAATACTTATGGCTTGTTCAAAAATCCAGAATGGCTCCATAATTTGCAAGGCCATTTTTTGCAGAGGTTTAAACCAGAACCAAAAATGGTGGGCTTTTATGAAGGGCATTTTGGGCTCATTGAAAATCCATTTATTGGAAATTAGCATTTTCAGAGGGGGTGTTGGGGTTGATTAGCCCCCATTTCAAGTTTAAAATAAATTTAAACATGATGCACATGATCATCCAATCCTAATGCCTGACTAAGAACAGGGATGTGACAACTCACCCCCACTCAAAAGAATCTCGTCCCGAGATTTAGGATCCTCCGGGAAGAAGGTGGGGTACTCGAGTCGAAGACGATCCTCCCTTTCCCATGTGGATTCCTTTTCAGAATGGTGTGACCATTGAACCTTGAGAAACTTGATATTATGGCATCGAGTGGTACACTCGGCTTGATCAAGGATACGAACGGGATATTCCCGATATGAAAGATTATCTTGTAGATCAAGCGTTTCGTGGTCCACTCCACGGATAGGATCCGCGAAGCAACGCCTGAGTTTAGATACGTGGAAGACATCATGAACTCTGGAAAGATGCGGAGGTAGTTCCAATTGGTAGGCAACTTCTCCTCGTTTGGCAAGAATGCGAAAGGGTCCAATGTAACGAGGATCCAATTTGCCTTTGATACCGAAACGATGGGTTCCCTTTAACGGAGTAACCCGAAGGTAAGCTTTCTCGCCGACTTCATAAGTCATGAGCTTATGTTTACGATCATATTGGCTCTTTTGACGAGATTGGGCTGTTTTCAATTTCTCAAGAATAACGCGAACCTGCTCTTCTGCTTCCTGAATCATATCCGGGCCAAAGAGTTGTCTTTCCCCGGTTTTTAACCAGTTAAGAGGCGTTCGACATTTTCGTCCATAGAGAACTTCGAAAGGAGCTTTGCCCAAGCTAGCTTGATAACTATTGTTATAGGCAAACTCCGCGAATGGAAGGCATTTCTCCCAACCCATTCCGATTGAGATGACAGAAGCTCGGAGCATATCTTCCAGAATTTGATTGACTCGCTCTACTTGACCACTTGAATGAGGATGGAAGGCGGTGCTAAAAGAGAGACGAGTTCCCATAGCATTTTGGAAACTTTCCCAAAATCGAGAGGTGAAGAGACTCCCGGAGTTAATTTCCAATGGGACACCATGAAGCGACACTATTCGGGAGATGTATAACTCAGCTAGCTGGATAGCAGTGATACTCTCACGAACAGGTAGGAAATGGGCTACTTTGGAAAGACGGTCGATCACGACGAAGATGGCATTATTCCCTCTCTTGGTCCTGGGAAACCCAGTAATGAAATCCATACTGATTTTATCCCATTTCCACTCAGGAATAGCCAAAGGTTGAAGGGTGCCAGCAGGCCGTTGGTTCTCTTCTTTAACACGATGACAGACGTCACAACTAGCAATGTATTGAGCAATTTCCCTCTTCATCCTAGTCCACCAAAACCTCTGGCGTAGGTCTTGATACATTTTGGTACTACCGGGATGAATGGTGAGAGGGGATTCATGAGCTTCCTTAAGAATCAACTGGCGTAAATGTTGTTTCTTGGGAACCACCAAGCGGTTCTCGAATAAGACAACACCTCGCTCATCCATGGAAAAACATTTAGCAACTTCGCTAGCGATGTTCTCCTTAATCCGGGATATGCCCTTATCATACCGCTGGGCGGTTATGATCTGATCCATAAGGTTAGGCTTCGCCACCAGGGTGGATAGAAATCCTCGAGGAACAATGTGAAGATTAAGCTTACGAAATTCCTCATGGAGAAGTGGTTGGCTTTGTTGTAACATCAGGTTGTTACAATAGGACTTATGACTTAGTGCATCAGCCATGACATTGGCTTTGCCCGGGGTGTAAGTTATTCCTAAGTCGTAATCCGAGATCAACTCGACCCAACGTCTTTGCTGAGATTCAAATCCAGTTGGGTGAAGATATATTTCAAACTTTGGTGATCGGTGAAGATCTCGCAACGATTACCGAGGAGGTAATGTCGCCAAGTTTTGAGTGCATGGACTACAGCTGCAAGCTCTAGATCATGTGTGGGATAATTTTCCTCATGTGGGTGTAATTATCGTGAGGCATAGGCAATTACCTGACGATCTTGCATGAGTATGCAACCTAGTCCTTGTCGCGAGGCGTCGCAATAGATAATAAAGTCCTTGGAGAAATCTGGTGGTACTAGTAGAACTTTTTATCTTTCTTGAGGAGTTCAGTTAGAGGTTTAGCAACCTTGGAGAAATTCTCGACAAAGCGGCGGCAATAGCTCGCTAAGCCAAGGAAGCTCCGAACTTGCTTGACCGTCTTAGGTGGAGTCCAATCAAGGACGGCTTGAACTCGCTCGGGATTGACAGCAATACCCTTACCAGAGATTACATGGCCTAAATAGGTCACTTCTGGCAACCAAAATTCACACTTGGAGAATTTGACATAAAGGCGATGCTCTCGAAGTTTCGTCAACACCAGCCTTAGATGTTTGGCATGTTCCTCTGCATTCTTGGAGTAGATGAGTATGTCATCGAGGTAAACTATGACGAATTTATCCAAATACTCCATGAAGACCGAGTTCATTAACCGAGAAAAGGTGGCTGGGGCATTGGTTAAACCGAAGGACATAACGGTGTACTCGTATTGGCCATGACGAGTAACAAAGGTCGTTTTGGGAATGTCCCCATTTCTGATTTTTATTTGATGGTAGCCCAACCTCAAATCCATCTTGAAAAATACTGAGGATCCAGCGAGCTGATCATACAGATCATTGATCTTGGGAAGCGGATACTTGTTCTTGATGGTGACCAAGTTGACAGGTCGGTAATCTACAACCATCCGATCCGTTCCATCCTTCTTCTTGACGAAGAGAATGGGGCAAGCCCAAGGAGAGGAACTAGGATGGATGAAACCCTTTTTCAAGGACTCATCGAGTTGGTTCTTAAGCTCGGCTAGTTCTAAGGGTGCCATCTTGTAGGGTCTTCTAGAAATTGGAACGGTTCCTGGAACAAGGTCTATCACAAACTTGACATCCCTGTCAGGTGGAACACCTGGCAGTTCTTCTGGAAAGACATCCGGAAAGTCTCGGACTACCAGAATATCCTCAAGGTCTGGAAGGGGGTTGGCATTTAGGGAGTAAAGCTGGCGCTTGGCCACTGGAGTTAAGACATTGACTGTCTTGCCCGATGGGTGAGTAAGTTGAACGGTTCTAGTGGCACAATCAATCTTGGCGTAATGAGCTGACATCCATTCCATACCCAAGATGATGTTAATGTCCGAGGACTTGAGATCTATTAAGGATGCAAGGAAGACAAGTCTATCAACAAGAATTTCGATCCCATGGCTTACTCTAGAAGTTTGCCATTTGGAACCCGGAGTTTGAATTACCATGGAAGTGGGCGTGTCATAGAATGTCGTGTTATGCAATCGAGCATAGTTCTCGGATATGAATGAATGAGACGCTCTCGTATCAAAAAGAACAGATGCCGGATGGCAATTAACAAGGAGCGTACCAAGGACGACGTTAGGATCCTCATGAGCCTCCTCGGCTGAGACATAGTTGACATGGCCACGTGCAGTGGTGACCGGCTTGGCGTAGAATGTCTTTCCCGCTGGCTTACCATGGCCAACGGACTTTCCAGACTGATTGGGGTTGTTGTTCTAGGGACACTCTCGACTATAGTGACCCGGCTCTCCACACTTAAAACATGTCACAACATTGGGGCGTGGAGCAGCATTAGCAGCGGGGCCTCCATAGGGCTTGGGCGGTGCAAACTGCTGGTTGGGACGAGGCGCTTCAAAGGATGGCCTCGGAATGAACCTGGGTGGCAGTGCCGTGCTTGGAATCCACACCCGGCGCTTCTAAGATCCAGAGCCGGATGAAGAGCCAAAATCATGAGAGTGCTTGCGTGAAGCATCATAGTCAGACTGGCATGTCTCAGCACTGATGGCTTTATTGACCAACTTCTGAAAAGAGGTGCACTCGTGCAGACGAAGATCGCGGTGAAGCTCAGGGCTAAGTCCCTTGCGGAACCTTGCCTGCTTCTTAGCATCGGTGGATACCTCTTCAGGAGCATATCGTGCTAGATTCCCAAATTCACGACTATATGCATCCATAGTCAGTCTTCCTTGGGTTAAATTGCAGAACTCTTCCCTCTTGCAATCTATGAGACCTTCCGGAATGTGATGCTCACGGAAAGCCTCACTGAATTCAGCCCAAGTAGTGATTTGGCCGACCGGGCGCATAGCTTCAAAATTTTCCCACCAAAGGCTAGCAGGGCCTTCGAGGTGATAGGCAGCATAAGTAACCTTATCAGCTTTGGTTACGTTGGCAGAGCGTAGCTTGTGGGTGATGCTGCGAAGCTAGTCATCCGCGTCGAGGGGCTCGACGGAATGGTTAAACTTTGGTGGGTACAGCTTGATAAAGTCGTTGATTGGCACCAAGTCATTTCGCTGATGGCGTGCAGTGTTCTGCTCAATCTGCTCCAGCAAGCGGTTAGTCTCACGCTTGTTTCTTTCTGCCTCCAGCATCACTTCAGCTAGAGAAGGCGGGTGAGGCAGAATTTCACCCCTAGCTGCAGTGGCTTCCCCCTGCTCCGGGGCAACAGGGTTGCTGCGGGTGTTGACCATCCTAGGAGAAAACAAGACAACGGTTTAGATAAGGATGGCACAAACTTAGCAAGGAAGTGCAGAATGAAATGGATAACACGGAATGCAGAGATGTTCATCCGTATGTCATGGTAATATAGAACTGCCATATATATACTAACGGTCATACACACCATACATAGTTTAGTACAAGCCCAGGCTATAGTACAACTATGATGAAAGACGTTACATATCATCGGAGGCATTCCAAGATCCTATACATTATTTGTCTACACCTCCGGAATTGATTACACACAAAGTCATATTCCACAAGTCACGCAGGACAGTGGAGATACAAATATTACAATACTAGTGATACCACTACTAACTCAGACAGCTCCGTAGTAGTCCTCATTGAAGTCACCTCCATAGCCTGGAAGTTCAACGTGATCATCCGGGAACAGACGGTCCTGAGGAGCTTGTGGACCAAAGGGGCTAGGATGAGGTCTTGGACCAACAAAACGGTGGCCTGTGGGGACCACGGGGTGGGGTGATGCCTCCCACATCACGCCAATCCACCATGTCTGGCAGAGCAGATCTCACAGGATACACATCCCTCGTATCCATACATCCAGCTTGCATAGCCAGTGCAAACCGAGTCAAAGTGGCCCAATGATCAGCACGGGTGTTGAAAAGCTCCAGTCTCAAGGCCCGATTCTCTCGCTCCTTATCCTCGAGCATCTCAACAGTGGTACGAGTTAGTGAGTCCTCCTGAGTGGAGTCAGTAAAGATAGCCTGGAGATACCCTTGCGCTCCCGAGAGTGAAGCTGGCATATAACGAAAGTCGGTGTTCGGAAGCAGGCCAGTCCGGACTCGCATGATGGTCATCATGGAATAGGCAGCATCCTGCACAGCCATCTCAACAGTAACCCCGAGTCCATAGGAATAATGGAGGGGCTCGGTAGATCTAGGATAAGAAGGAAATATCCTGATGGTGCAGAAATATTGGCTTTGATTAAAGTCTCGGAATTGCTCTTCGACAATGTATTCGGGATACCAACGGTAATCCGTCTTGATCATTACCCGGACTAACATAGCAGTATGACCGGGCACATCGAGGCACCGGGTCAGGCGAACCACTTGGTTTTGAGCATGAGTGGCCATCTGAAAGCACAACCACAATGCAAAGACATTAGAATTTCTAGGGAAAATTTGACAGCATAACAGCTGTAAATGCTCAGAAAAAGATTTGAGACATCCACAACAGTTTGCAATACCACTCAACAACATCATATCAGGGTTCTGATTCAATTGGCAACATACTAAAAGTAGTAGAAACTGTACTGAGGCTTGTAACAACAATCCTATAAGCTACTACGGATTAGTAACACGTGAACCTGACAGAAAAAGAGAGCCTAGTCCTTAACCCACGTTGAATGAGAAGAGAATAACTCAGAATAGAGGGCATAAGGTAAAGGAGTAAAAGAGCCTTACGTTCCCTCCCACAATCAATTCCCCTACATATAACTAAAGTATTTCTAGACTCGACATCGACCAGTTTGGCTCAACAAACCTACGGGCAGTCCGGCTCTGATGCCAACGCTGTCAGGACCCCGATTCCAAGTCACATCGATCTAGCCGGTAACACCTCATATCACATTGCGGCCTCACGCACGGTATCCCCACGGGTGTCGCCTTACCATGGCCCGGGATCGTTTGCGCCTTTTGGCTCACGTATATGATAGTATCACTAGCATCCATATGACAGAGAACCCGGGCCGACATGGCTAGTCGTGAACCCAAAACGGCACAGACCTATGGAGACAGGCATACATGAATCACATCGAGCATGTCGGTCATCAGTGAGTGGATCCGGGCTGTAGCACTGGGCTAACAGGACTCCGGGGAACCTAGGCTGTAGCAGGCTAGGCAGGACTCCAGAAGTCACCGCGTGACATTTCCCCAAAGGGACAGACATAGGAACGAAGTGAAACACATGCCGGCCAGTCAAGTGTCCTGAGCAGTAGTGCTGGGCTAGCAGGACTCCGGTGAACCGGGCTGTAGCGGACTACTATGGCTCGAGGAGCACTAGACTATATTTCCCCATAAGAAAGGCTGCCAAGGATAAACAACTAGATTGTCGGATCCCACACATACCAAGCATTTCAATCATACACACAATATGCTCGATATGTGCAAATACAACATGGCATCACAACAAAACTCTACAACTCAAGTACTTTATTTAAAGGCTCCAAGGAGCCACACATAACATGTTCATACAGATAGGGGTCACATGACCCGACACTCCAGTCATACAAGCATACAAGCACATGCGGAAGCAAATAGTCTGAGTACAGACACTAGAAAGAAAGAAGACTTCTCGAAGCCTGTCTATCTATATAGGGCCCTCCATGGCCATGATCACCACCTGGGTGGCTAGTCACTCATTGACATCAAGGTCTACGTAGAACCCATCGGAGGGGGCAGTGTTGTCGTCTGAAAACAGTAATTAAGCAAACATGAGTACAAAGTGCTCAGCACGTCTTATATCAGAACCTACTATACATGCTCATTCTCAAGAAGGTGGTGGAGTTATTGCAGCAAGCCAGCTTTGACTCTTGGCTAAGCTATCCTACGAGACAACACTGGTAAAACAGTTTTCGCAAACGAGTCCACTAATCACCAACACAATACTCCACCGGGGATCCTCCCTCGTCATCCTACGAGAGGGCCACCCTCGGTACTCACACTTATCTTGAGTCTTTTAGTAGTATCCATTAACTTGTCTATGAACTGTATAGGCAACCAAGTAGTCCTTTACCGCGGACGCGGCTATTCGAATAGATGATGTTAACCCTGCAGGGGTGTACTCCTTCATACATGCTCTCACCACTTACCGTTGTTTACACGACATGTACTCGACAACCTTCAAGCGGAAGCCCAACGAGGGTGTCGGCCACGGCCTACCTAAACACTCAAGTCTCTAGTCCAGGTTTATCGCCTATCCAGGTTCCATCCGCAGGGAGTCCGGCCGAGGTTTCCACATACGGCCCCGAACAATGTGAACAGGGTTCCCGAGACACCAAACGGGTGACTCGGTACACCGTGCCACGGTGTATCTACCGCAACATAGCCCACCCCTAGGGTCAGCGCTACGCACGGCCGCCAACACATAACCTACAAACACCAGAAACTAATTGCAACTCCTGGACAGAGTACTAGGGTGATTAAGAAGACAAGTGGGTCAATTAAGGATCCCAATGCATGGTAGTAGCTGATTCTTAAAATCACACATACAGATCTCAGTTCTTAGGGACGGCCTCAATGAAACAACCCACCATGTACTCCTACATGGCCTCTCATCGATACCTTTACCAAATCATGTTCAACACATCCCTCACATTACCGACATAATCATTTCACTCTAGCCCTTCACCCAGACGAACCAGACCTGACACAACTCTAAGCATAGCAGGCATAGCATGGTAGGAAACACATACATGGCTCAATAAACTCCTACACATGCTAGTGGGTTTCATCTAGTTACTATGGTAATGACAGGTCATGTAGAGGATAAGGGTTCAACTACCGTAGCACACAACAGTTTGAAATGATGTTATCTTAATGTAGTAAATGAGAGCAGAGGTGGGAACATGGGATTGTATCGATATGATCAATGGGGCTGCTTGCCTGATGGAGTGGTAGTAGGGTACTGCCTTTCAGTTGGATACTTGAAGATATCCTCGGAGGCAGAACCTACCACGAAAGACACATCGAACATAATCAATACATGACGATATGCAACAATATGATGCATGCTATGACATGGCAATATGAATGTGTCTTGGCCTAATGCAAGCTAAAACAGAAAGGAATGAACTCATTTGAATCAAAGATTCAAATGTTAGTTCACTTAACACAGCCATATTAGTGCATTATCTTATTTTGCTTAAAGAGCAAGATTAAAGTGGTTTTTCATGCATGAAACCATTACAGATGGATAGATTGAATTTTTCTAATCATTTTTCATATATAAATTGTTTGATTTGGAGCTATGGTTGATTTTCTATGATTTTTAGAGGTTTTGGCTATTTTCTGGAATTTCCTATTAAAGAATAAATCCAGAAAAATATTTACTGCGTCAGCCTGGCGTCAGTGTGATGTCAGCGGTCAACTGAGACGGTCCAGGTCAACCCTGACCTGTGGGTCCCGTCTGTCAGTGTCAACTAACTAACTAAGTTTAGTTAGTGTTAAACTAATACTAACCTAGTTTAATTAGTGGCCTGGTGCCCACACGTCAGTGAGTCAGGGGAAAGTCAAACTGGGGTCAAATCTCGCCGGTCAAAGGGGTCAACCTGCCGGCGTTTAGCCGCCGGTGACACAAACCGCGGCGGAGATCTTCGGAAATCGCCGTCCGGCGATGGTTCAACGCACGGCTAGGCTTCCTCGACTCCTGGGAGTGCGTCGCATCTAGTGGTGCCACTGGTTGGAGCTGGTGTGGCCGGGAACAACGGCGGCGAGCACGTCCGCGGCGGCCGGAGTTCGGACCTCGGCGGAAAACATGCTAGGCTGCACAACAGGACGTGGGGGTGGCCGCGTTCGACTCGTGGGGATGTACTGAATGAAGTGGTGAGCTCGGGTGCAAGCTTGCACGGCCGTGGCCACGGTGGCAACATGGCCGGCGGCGTGGAGCTATTAGCTCCGATGGCCATGGTGGTTAGAGGATGCGGACGAGTGCGGGGAGAGGGGGAAACGGTGGCGGAGCTCACAACGATCACAAAGAGGGGCTCGGCTTGCTCGGAGACGGCTTGGCGACGGCGAATCCGTCGATGGAGTCCGGCGGCCGTGCTCGGGGAAGACGACTCGTGGCGGCGATGTGGGGCACCCACGGTGGCGTGGCTCGGGGTGGAAGGAAGAGGGGGTCGAGGCGGAGCCTTTGGGCCGGTCAGAGAAGCGAGCGAGAGGCGGTGGTCAAGGTGGCGGCGAATGGCGGCGACGACTTCGCCCTGCTTCGGGAGAGAGAGCGAGAGAGGCGAGATAGGGGGAGAATGGAGCAGTCGAGGGGTCCAGGGGGTCTGCGTGGCACTCGTAGACGACGTCCTGGGCGTCGGCAGAAGCAGGAGGTGGCCGGTGTGTGGCTGCGGCCGCCGGCCACGCGCCTCTCGTCCTCCTGGCGATAGGAGGAGGATGACTGGCGGGAGCCAGTGGGCTGGACCGAGCTGGGCCAGGCCAGGCGACAGGTAAGTCCTCTATTACCTTGTTTTCTCTTTTATTTATTTTTTTATTTGCTCTGCTTTGTGTATTGAAATGATTAAAATACCATTCCATTTTTAAAAATCCTGGAAATATTCAGAGGCACATTTGAAATTATTCTCAACTGCCTAAATATACTTCCAAGAGTATTTGAGCACTTTAAAATGTTTATAGTATTTAAAATGCCCAAATTCAAATACTTATGGCTTGTTCAAAAATCCAGAATGGCTCCATAATTTGCAAGGCCATTTTTGGCAGAGGTTTAAACCAGAACCAAAAATGGTGGGCTTTTATGAAGGGCATTTTGGGTTTATTGAAAATCCATTTGTTGGAAATTAGCATTTTTAGAGGGGGTGTTGGGGTTGATTAGCCCCCATTTCAAGTTTAAAATAAATTTAAACATGATGCACATGATCATCCAATCCTAATGCATGACTAAGAACCGGGATGTGACAGCCGACCCTTGGGGACTACAGGTGAAGTTTACGCTATTCTGTTGGACTTTCGAAAAACATAGAGACAAAGTATCAACTTATATCATAAAGTCTACAGATCATTCAAGTTCATCATCTAAAGACTTTGGGGCTGGCAGAGTATAAGTAAACCAGAGAACATACCTCATATTTTAGCTGCAATTGTTTGACCATCTCGATTTTCGAGTCCTGGCTGGAGTGCACATGACTGAGATAGCCGGACAGTACATCATTGACATTGAGGTTAGCGTAATGGGAGATATCAAACCGCACTTTCTGCTTCTCTAAAGCCTCTTGCTTAGCAGTATGCCGGGCTAATACAGTGGGGGTCCCCTGTTCAACAATCCGGCTACCGGTAATCAAACGTTAGTATCAGAAGTTGTTGGTGGGTTAGCTGAGCTAGATGGTTCAGTAATGGTCGGATTAAGGGTGGCCTCATCGGCTGACAATTCAGGAGGGTCCAATTGAGTATGAACAGCCGGGGCTTCTGGTGCTTCAGTTTGAGAGGGAGTATGGCCGGTTCGGGTGCAGGAACTTTCGGGTCTTCTGACGGCTTAATCACCTTGGCCTTCTTGGATTTGGCTTGACCACTAAGAAATATTTTATGAGACAGTTAGTGTAATGATGCAGTTTTAAAGATGCAGAGGAAAGATGATTTTTCCTTCCCAGGAGCAGTCTTGAAAGCCAAAAATTG
This sequence comes from Triticum urartu, assembly GCF_003073215.2. Lineage (NCBI taxonomy): Eukaryota > Viridiplantae > Streptophyta > Magnoliopsida > Poales > Poaceae > Triticum > Triticum urartu. The sequence goes on along the minus strand of NC_053028.1, from coordinate 658,715,541 downwards.
AGTGTGCGACGAGTCGCCAGAAGAGCGAGAAACCTCCTGCAAAGGTAAAATAAAGTTAGTAATGCAAGGGAATAGACCCATTAAGGGAGGCAAAAGACAAAGATGAAAGAAATCTCATTCTGGCATTTTCGAGGAGTTTTTTGTAAATTGGAAGGTGGTTCATCGTCGTCATTAGTCCGGGCCTGACGTCAGCTCTCATGTTGCTGCTTTTTCAAAAGAAAATGAGGGTACAGATTAGCCAAAGGGTGCGAAAACCTTACTTTCCGGGTTACTAGTCGAAGTTTCTGTCTTGGCAAAGGGGCTGAGTCAGAGGAAATAGTTACCTCTTCTTCCACGGCCTGGCTGGCCCCCGTGTCGTCCTGGCAATAGTCAGCGTCAATAAGATAGTTGAAAAATTTGCCAAGGGAGTCAAGGGATACCTCCGACTCAGAATCATCATCCAGCTGGAACATGTCAGATGCAGTCTTCTTCTTCTTGGGCTTCCGGGTTGTTCTCCTGGCGGCTATGGCGGCAGCTCTAGCCTTCTTGGCAGCTTCCTGATCATACTTGGCCTTCCAGAAGTCAGATCTGGCCTGTAAACAAATAAACATGTTAAAATGTCATGCAATTAATTAAACTATTGAGGAAAACACAAAAAGAGAAAGAGGTCAGGGGTTTTCACCACTGGTATTGGGTTAAGTTTGCAGAAGGGGTTTAACCCAACCTTACTGCAGTCCTCATATTTGCCGTTCACAAGGATGGTTGACATTGCAACAATGTCTTCTTCAGTCAATTGAACAGAGCTATAACGCAGAGAGTCATCTGGGCCTCCGCCATACTCATACATTAACTTGGATCGGCGGCTCAGAGGGATGACCCGCCATGCGACCCAGCAACGACTCAGGTCAACTCCAGTTAATACATTCCCCAATAAAGCTTGAATCCTTTTAATAGATGGAATAAGTTTCTTGCGTTCAACTGCAGTAAGCTTATCAGGGAGTACAAATTTGGAATCCAGACTCTCTGCGCGATAACCCGGCAGTGGTTTTTCATTGGCTGGTGACGTATCTTCGCAGTAGAACCAGGTCTGGTTCCAATCTTTGGCATGGCTCGGTAAGACTATTAAGGGAAAGACAGCACCCTGTCGGGGCTGAATTGAGATTCCACCAAGATCCAAACTAAGGCCGTTGGTGCATTCATTCTAGCGGTTCAGATAAAAGTATTCTCTGAAGAGTTCCACGGTCGGTTCTTCTTGAAGATATACCTCACAAAGAACTTGAAATTGTAGATATTGGATATAGAGTTGGGTCCAATGTCTTGTGGACGAAGCTTGAAAAATGTAGAACGTCTCGGAGGAACTTTGAGCCGGGTGGTGAGAAGCCCCGGTTCATGTGATCAGTGAAAATGATAACTCCACTATCTTTGGGCTGAGGCTGTTCTTCGTCCGGGTCAGGAGCACGATAAGACATAATGTTTTTCTCTGGCAAAAATCCTATGGTGACAAATTCCTTGATGGTATCTGTTGGTGTAAAAACCGGTGGATCTCGGGTAGGGGGTCCCGAACTGTGCGTGTAAGGCGGATGGTAACAGGAGGCAGGGGACACGATGTTTTACCCAGGTTCATGCCCTCTTGATGGAGGTAAAACCCTACGTCCTGCTTGATTAATATTGATGATATGGGTAGTACAAGAGTTGATCTACCACGAGATCGGAGAGGCTAAACACTAGAAGCTATGCTATGGTATGATTGTCTCTTATTGTGTCCTACGGACTAAAACCCTCCGGTTTATATAGACACCGGAGGGGGCTACGGTTACACAAGGTCGGTTACAAAGGAGGAGATATACATATCCGTATCGCCTAGCTTGCCTTCCACGCCAAGTATAGAGTCCCATCCGGACACGAGACGATGTCTTCAATCTTGTATCTTCATAGTCCAACAGTCCGGACAAAGGATATAATCCGGCTGTCCGGATACCCCCTAATCCTGGACTCCCTCAGTAGCCTCCGAACCAGGCTTCAATGACGATGAGTCTGACGAGCAGTATTGTCTTCGACATTGCAAGGCGGGTTCTTCTCCATCTTTCGAACGTTTGTAAAGCAGTGTCCGGTCCCACTAATGTTTGGACCTCTTGGCTTCTGTGCCCAGTAAGGGCTTTCTCCCACGCGTCGAATGAATACGAGGCGCCAGGGTGTTTTTACATTCGCCCCCCTAGCCAGATAAATGAATTGTCTATTAAAGGGATGGGGATCCTTAGATCTGATCCATACCATCCTCCCCCAACGAGAGTCCATTAGAGCACGTTCTGGAAAGATCCATTCCAGCATGGCTGACCTCCGCAGCTCCTCCTCCCGCCTCCGAAGCCCTAAGCCCGGTGATTGGGAGAGGTGTTCAGTCCCACACAGTCGTTTAGTCGAACATCAGACTAAGGGATTTCTCCCTCCGGCGTACATGGTGCCCATTCGAGCTGGGCTCGCCACCTATAATGGCGGGGAGCAAGCGGAGAGCTTTCCCTATCCCTCTATGGGGGAACGGGTCTGCCTTGTCCCCTATCTATTAAGGGGACTCGGATTTCCAATTCATCAATTCCTCCACGGTCTCCTGGAGTTCTACGTCCTCCAATTACACAACCTCACCCCCGCCTCCGTCCTACATATCGCCGGCTATGTGGCTCTCTGCGGGTTGTTCCTGGGCTGCGAGGCTCACTTCGAGCTGTGGAAAAGGCTTTTTTTCCTTGTCCCTCGCACACAGAGGGGGTCACTTTATCAAGTGGGCGGAGCCGAAATATGGTGCATCGCCGATACCGGATACCTATCTGGTACTCCGAAGAATTCGCCCGAAGACTGGCCTTCAGAATGGTTTTATATGGAGGACATTCCCCTTCCGGACCCTCTTTGGCGGGGTCTTCCCGAGTTCAACAATGCTCCTCTAAAGAAACACCGAAGTTGGCGCCCACGGAGCCCCCAAGTGGAAGATAGAGAAGTCCTCTATCTGATGAACCGGATCAAAGCTCTGGCCCAATCAGGATTGACAATAATCGAAGTTATGTCGATTTGCATAATGCGGGGAGTGCAACCACTTCAATATCGTGGGAACCCCTTGTGGTGTTATAACGGGGCAGATGATGCCACCCGCTGCGGGCGTAAGGGTCCGGACAATGCTGCCGCTTTAGCGAAAATTCTGTCTGAACTGTTCAAGGGTGAGGAAGGGGAGTTCAACCACATCAAGCCACGGGATGGATTCTCCATGTACAATCCTCCAAGCTGGGTAAGTTATATCTCCCTGCTCCCATTTTTCCCGCATTCTTTGTCGTAGGTATTCACCTTGCCACTTTGCGGCAGGAATTGCGAAAAGCCATAAAGGAGGTCAGTAGCCCTTCTCCACAACCAGAGGACCCTGACCGGGCCCTCGACTCCGGACTCGAAGAAGATTCAGTTATATCCGTGGAGCTGATAGACCGGCAGTTCTATCAGTTAAGCTGCGATGATGCCATGGTGGCTGAGGGAGTCCTGGATTAGGGGGTGTTCGGATAGCCAGACTATACCTTCAACCGGACTCCTAGACTATGAAGATACAAGATTGGCGTGAAAGGCAAGCTTGGCGATACGGATATGCAGATCTCCTACCATTGTAACCGACTTTGTGTAACCCTAAACCTCTCCGATGTCTATATAAACCGGAGGGTTTTAGTCTGTAGGACAAGATACACATCAACAATCATACCATAGGCTAGCTTCTAGGGTTTAGCCTCTTCGATCTCGTGGTAGATCTACTCTTGTACTACCCATATCAGCAATATTAATCAAGCAAGACGTAGGGTTTTACCTCCATCAAGAGGGCCCGAACCTGGGTAAAACTTCGTGTCCCTTGCCTCCTGTTACCATCCGGCCTAGACGCATAGTTCGGGACCCCCTACCCGAGATCCGCCGGTTTTGACACCGACATTGGTGCTTCCATTGAGAGTTCCTCTGTGTCGTCGCTGTCAGGCTCGATGGCTCCTACGATCATCAATAGCGATGCAGTCCAGGGTGAGACCTTCCTCCCCGGACAGATCTTCGTCTTCGGCGGCTTTGCACTGTGGGCCAATTCACTTGGCCGTCTGGAGCAGATCGAAAGCTACACCCCTGGCCGTCAGGTCAGATTAGGAAGTTTAAACTACACGGCTGACATCCGCGGGGACTTGATCTTCGACGGATTCGAGCCACTACCGAGCGCGCCGCACTGTCCCGACGAGCATGATCTAGCTCTGCCACCGAACAGTGCCCTGGAGGCCACTCCCGCATCAGCTTCAACCATTAATTCGGAGCCAACTGTGCTGATCGAGGATGGGCAGTTGGACGCCACCCCGGGGGCTGCGATCCCAACGGCGATTGAGCCGAACACCATCCCCATAGTCTGCGAGACTCGTGACTCCAAGGAGCTGGACTGCTCTCCAGACTCCAAACCCTCCGCGCCCCTGCTGATCGAATCCGATTGTGTCAGGACCCCGATTACAAGTCACATCGATCTAGCCGGTAACACCTCATATCACTTTGCGGCCTCACGCACGGTATCCCACGGGTGTTGCCTTACCATGGCCCGGGACCGTTTGTGCCTTTTGGCTCACGTATATGATAGTGTCGCTAGCATCCATATGACAGAGAAAACGGGCCGACATGGCTAGTCGTGAACCCAAAGCGGCACAGACCTATGGAGACAGGCATACCTGAATCACATCGAGCATGTCGGTCATCAGCGAGTGATTCTGGGCTATAGCACTGGGCTAACAGGACTCCGGGGAAACCCGGGCTGTAGCAGGCTAGGCAGGACTCCGGATGTCACCGCGTGACATTTCCCCGAAGGGACAGACATAGGAACGACGTGAATCACATGCCGGCCAGTCAAGTGTCCTGAGCAGTAGTGTTGGGCTAGCAGGACTCCGGGAACCGGGCTGTAGCGGACTACTATGGCTCGAGGAACACTAGACTACATTTCCCCATAAGAAAGGCTGCCAAGGATAAACAACTAGGTTGTCGGATCCCACTCATACCAAGCATTTCAATCATACACACAATATGCCCGATATGAGTACATACAACATGGCATCACAACAAAACTCTACAACTCAAGTACTTTATTTAAAGGCTCCAGAGAGCCATACATAACATGTTCATACAGATAGGGGTCACATGACCCGACACTCAAGTCATACAATCATACAAGCACAAGCGGAAGCAGCTAGTCTGAGTACAGACACTACAAAGAAAGAAGGCTTCTCAAAGCCTGTCTATCTACATAGGGCCCTCCATGGCTAGGATCACCACCTGGGTGGCTAGTCACTCGTCGACATCAAGGTCTACATAAAACCCATCGGAGGGGGCGGTGTTGTCGTCTGAAAACAATAAATAAGCAAACATGAGTACAAGGTACTCAGCAAGTCTTACATCAGAACCTAATATACATGCTCATTCTCAAGAAGGTGGTGGGGTTATTGCAGCAAGCCAGCTTTAACTCTTGGCTAAGCTATCCTACGGAACTCCACTAGTAAAATAGTTTTCGCACACGAGTCCACTACTCACCAACACAATACTCCACCGGGGATCCTCTCTCGTCATCCTACGAGAGGGCCTTCCTCGGTACTCACACTTATCTTGAGTCTTTTAGTAGTATCCATTGACTTGTCTATGAACTGTATAGGCAGCCAAGTAGTCCTTTACCGCGGACGCGTCTATTCGAATAGTTTTATACCCTGCAGGGGTGTACTTCTTCATACACGCTTTCACCACTTACCGCCGTTTAGACGACATGTACTCGGCAACCTTCAAGCGGAAGCCCAGCGAGGGTGTCGGCCACGGCCTACCTAAACACTTAAGTCTCTAGTCCAGGTTTATCGCCTATCCAGGTTCCATCCGCAGGGAGTCCGGCCGAGGTTTCCACTTACGGCCCCGAACGATGTGAACAGGGTTCCCGAGACACCAAACGGGTGACTCGATACAAGGTGCCACGGTGTATCTACCGCAACATAGCCCACCCCTAGGGTCAGCGCTACGCACGGCCGCCAACACATAACCTACAAACACCAGAAACTATTTGCAACTCCTGGACAAAGAACTAGGGTATTTAAGAAGCCGAGAGGGTCAATTAAGGATCCCAATGCATGGTAGTAGCTGAATCTTAAATCACACATACAGATCTCAGTTCTTAGGGACGACCTCAATGAAACAACCCACCACGTACTCCTACATGGCCTCTCATCGATACCTTTACCAAAACATGTTCAACACATCCCTCATATTACCGACATAATCATATCACTCTAGTCCATCACCCAGATGAACCAGACCTGACACAACTCTAAGCATAGCAGGCATAGCAAGGTAGGAATCACTTACATGGCTCAATCAACTCCTACACATGCTAGTGGGTTTCATCTAGTTACTGTGGCAAAGACAGGTCATGTAGAGGATAAGGGTTCAACTACCGTGGCACACAGCAGTTCGAATCGCGTTGTCTTAATGCAGTAAACAAGAGCAGAAGCGAGAACATGGGTTTGTATCGGAATGATCAATGGGTTGCTTGCCTGTTGTAGAGGAAGTAGGGTACTGCCCTTCAGACGGATACTCGGGGTTATCCTCGGAGGCAGAACCTACCACGAAAGTCACACCGAACATAATCAACACATGGCAATATGCAACAATATGATGCATGCTATGACATGGCAATATGAAAGTGTCTTGGCCTAATGCAAGCTAAAACGGAAAGGGATGAACTCATTTGAATCAAAGATTCAAATATTAGCTCATTAAACATGGCCTTATTGGTGCATTACCTTATTCTGCTTAAACAGAAAGGTTAACTTGTTTTGTCATGCTTGAAACCATTATAGATGGATAGATTGAATTTTTCTGATCATTTTTCATATATAAAACTTTGCATTTGGAGCTATGGTTGATTTTCTATGATTTTTAGAAGTTTTGACTATTTTCTGGAATTTCCTATTAAAGAATAAATCCAGTAATTGAATTAATGCGTTAGCATGACATAGATGTGACGCAGTGGGTCAACTGGGTCGCCCAGGTCAAACCTGACTGGTGGGCCCTCTCTGTCAGTGTCACAACTAGTTAACAGAATTAGATTAACACTAATTAGCTGTCAGTGGGGCCTGGGCCCACGTGTCAGTGACTGAACTAATTAAACTTAGTTAAAACTAATCCTAAACTAATTAGCAGACCGGCCCCACCTGTCATAGACTCAGGGGGGGTCTACCTGGGCCCACACAGGGGTTAAACTGAGTCAAACTCGCCGGCGGCTTGACGCCTGTGACGTCAGACGCGGCGGAAGGGCTCGGGTTTGCATTTCCGGCGACCAAAACGACGGCGGAGAGCAGCTACGTGATGCGGGGAGCGAGCCGCATCATTTGGTGGAGGAAGTGGGGCTCGAGGAGGCTGGAACTGACGCCGGCGACGACCTTGGTGGTCGCCGGAGTTCGGGCGTGGATGAACCCGGCGCTACGGGGCACGACGAGGCGCGGGGAGTGGTGCGTTAGGCTCCTGGGAGCGCGTGGAAGACAAAGGCGTTCTCAGATTCGAGCTTACGCGCCTGTGGCCACGGCGGCGACATGGCCGGCGGAGCCGAGCTCTCGGCCTCGATGGCAGAGGGGGTTGGAGGACGTGGAAGAGCGCGGGGAGAGGGGCGGAGGAAAGATGGCCTCACAGGGAACTCGCGAAGCAGGCTAGTGAGCTCGGGGAGGACTTGAGGCCGGCGAATCGAACGACGACATACGGCGGCCGTAGACGGGGAAGAAGGTCACCACGTCGTCTTGCGGTCGTCCGAGCTTGCGTGGGTCGACGGAGAGGTCGAGGACGGCAGCGCAGAGCTAATGGGCTTGTCGGAGAGGCGAGGGGGTGGCTCTGGTGTCGACTACAGCGAACGGTGGCGACAATGTCTCTCGGTGCGTGCGAGAGGAGAGCCAGAGGAGGGAGAGGAGCACGGAGAGAGTGAGGGAGGGACAGAGGGGGACGTGGGGGTCGGCGTGGCACCCCTAGATGCCTCCAGGGCGTCGGCAGAAGCAGGAGGTGGCCGGCATGTGGCCGCGGGCGCCGGCCACGCGCTCCTCGTCCTCCTGGCGGGAGGAGGACGACGACTGGCAAGGCCAGTCAGCTGGGCCGAGCCAGGTGGGCTGGGCTAGCACAGGTGAGGCCCAGGTGGGTTTCCCTCTCTCTCTTTTTTCTTATTTGTTTCTGTTTTCTATTTTTTCTGCAACTGTTGGGCTTTATTAAAAAATACTAAAACGTTTCCAAAAATCCTGAAAATAATTGTGGGCTCTGTTTAGAATATTTCCAACAGCAAACATTTATTTCCAGAATTATTTGAGCATTTAAATTATTTTATAGCATTTAAATGCCCAAATTCAAATACTTATGATTTAGTTCAATGACCTTCTGTTGACCTAGAAAATTGTGCACCAATTTTGCCAGAGGTTCCAATCCAAGACAAAGAGAGTGAACTTTTTAGAAGGGCATTTCAGGTTCATTGAAAATAATTTTAGTAAACCCTAGTTGTTTCCAGGGGGAGTGTTGGGGGTTCTGTCTTCCCCATTTCAAATTTAAGAGGAATTTAAACATGATGCACACTCTAATGCTTGAACTAACTAGGGTGTGACAGATTGGGCGCCGATCATGGAGTTTACTGCCGCGGACATCTTTCAGCACTCGCCTTTCGGCGTTATCCTGAAGACACTAAAGTCTCTCTCTTTATCAGGAGAGCCCTGGCCGTACTAGGTCAGCAAGGTTGGGGTATGGATGATGAAGAAATTCAAAGCCCACCCACCACCCACTTTGTAGCCACTGTCGACGATTTAACCGACATGCTCGACTTCGACTCCGAAGACATCGACGGTATGGACGCCGATGAAGGAGATGATGAAGAACCAACGCCTATTGGGCCCTGGAATGCCACCGCGTCATATGACGTATACGTGGTGGACACACCAAAAGATGACGATGACGAGCGGAAGGACGCACCGAAAGATTGTTCCCTCGAAAAGCAGTCAAAACGGCGACGCAAGCGCCGCCCCAAATCCCGCCTCGACAGAAATAGCGATCACATAGACCCGGCACTAGAGCAGGACGAACCGCTGCCAGACAATGGCAATCCGGATAATCGAACCGAGCAAACAAATTCTATCAAGGATAATGGTCCGGACGACATAACGCCGAACAGGCACCCGGAGCAGCAGAATGCCCGTAAAAGGCTTGTTGCCACCGCGAGGAGCTTTAAAAAGCAGAAGCAAAGGCTCAAGGCCGCGCAAGACACACTCCAAATCAGATGGAGTAAAATGCTCAACACTGCAGCGAGGTACGGCGACAATCGCCCCTCCAAGAGCTAACCAAAGCGGAAGCTGCTACCCGAATTCGATGAGGAGGCCTCAGACCCCCCACAACCAAATATCAAAGCAGCCACCTGGTCGTATAGACGACCCCTCTACCAACACAGAGCGGCATACAACGCCGCTCACAATACAACACGCGGCCCACGCGAGGGCTCGCACCCAGAGGACGACGCAACAAGATCCATCTATGGACCACGCAAGCGCGCCCCAGCATACAATGCAACACAACAAACATCCGAACAATGCGGCACACCCAGCTACAGGGGTGCCGCACACCCCCTATGTTTCACCGATGAGGTGCTGGACCATGAATTTCCAGAGGGATTCAAGCCCGTAAACATAGAGGCATACGACGGAACAACAGACCCTGGGGGTCTGGATTGAGGACTACACCCTTCATATCCATATGGCTCGAGGAGACGATCTCCACGCCATCAAGTACTTACCCCTCAAGCTCAAAGGGTTAGCTCGTCACTGGCTCAAAGGCCTCCCCGAAAGCTCCATTGGAAGTTGGGAAGAGCTCGAAGATGCCTTTCGGGCAAATTTTGAAGGGACTTATGTTCGACCTCCACATGCGGACGATTTGAGTCACATAACTCAACAGCCTGGAGAGTCAGCCCGAAAGCTTTGGAACAGGTTACTAAAAAGAACCAGATTGTCGACTATTCGGACGCTGAAGCCTTGGCAGCTTTCAACCATAGCGTCCGTGACGAATGGCTCGCCAGACACCTCGGCCAAAATAAGCCGAGAACGATGGCCGCATTAACAAACCTCATGACCCGCTTTTGCGCGGGTGAGGACAGCTGGCTAGCCAGATGCAGCACCAGCGAGCCCAGTACATCTGAAGTTAGAGATGGAAACGGGAAATCACGGTGCAACAGCAATACCAAATGCCGGAATAAAGAAGATAGCACGAAGGGCATGGCAGTAAATGCCGGATTCAAAAGCTCTCGGCCAGGTCAAAAGCCGCCCCCCTAAAGGCACCAGGGATGAACTGTCCAGCCTCAACAAAATTCTGGACCAAGTATGTCAGATCCATAGTACCCCTGGTAAACCTGCTAATCATACCCACAGAGAATGTTGGGTCTTCAAGCAGTCCGGCAAGCTTAACGCCATACACAAGGGGGAGGATACACCAAGTGAAGACGAGGACGAGCCCCCCAAGCAAGACACGGGGGAACAAAAGAAATTTCCACCAGAAGTCAAAACAGTAAACGTGTTACACGTGATCAAGGGAAAAAACAACGCGGCACTCCCAGAAAAATATACCCAAGTGCCTGTCACCGCGAAGTCCTGCCACTGGTCGTCTCAACCGATTACTCAGCAAGTATCCGGCACGCAGGATGGGCTGCCCTGGTATTAGACCCAGTAATTGGCGGATATCACTTCACACGAGTCTTGATGGATGGCGGCAGTAGCCTAAACATAATATATCAGGATACAATCCGCGGGATGGGGTTAGACCCAACACAAATTTGCCATAGCAATACTACCTTTAAAGGAGTAACGCCAGGCCCAGGGGCTCGTTGTACAGGCTCCCTCCTACAACAAGTTATATTCGGCTCCCCCGATAACTTCCGTCGTGAGCATTTAACTTTCCACATCGCTCCGTTTCAAAGTGGCTATCAAGCACTGCTCGGACGTGAAGCTTTCGCTCGCTTTAATGCAATACCACACTACGCCTCCCTCACACTCAAGATGCCCGGTCCACGTAGCATCATTACAGTGCACGGAAATATCAAGCGATCTCTGCGCGCGGAAGAGAGTGAGGCTGCCTTGGCAGCCGCACACTAAAGGCGCCCGAACCAGCAAAAGCATCCAATAGGTCGTCAAGACCTCAGACACAACTAATCGAGTCCGGCGCCGCTACTTATACCGAATAAATGGTCACATCCCTATTTGTCAATACAAGGGGCTCAAAGCGCGCAGACAAGTGGCAATTTCTTCTCATCTTGAATTATGCATGGTTTCTTTAAACTATCTTTTTGCCCGACAGCTTTTTCACCTAAATTCCTCTCTTTTACAGACGATCATCGTGCTACACCCGTCCAGGATACGGCACAACGGAGACACAGGCGCAGACGTGCAGCAGGGACCCGTTCCAAGGATTCTTTTTAGATTAAGACCCTGCGTAAACCTTTTTTACTGTCTCTTGTTGATACATATCCACCGAAGGATGCTGACGTCTTGGCTTGTGGCCACGCCAGAACAATGCACGTACCTGGACAGAAGGGGCTTCTTACAAAGGCCATTATTTAGGCCCGGTTTATACCACTAAGACCGAATAGCTTAGGGAGTGTTCGGCGTCGCGAGTTCGGCCTTATATGCATCAGCTCCGAATCATTGTCTTTGGTCAAATGTTGGGTTTGCCCGGCTCCTGTCTTTTGGTGCCTTACGTTCCGCTTTACCGGCTAAGGTAGCACCAGGAGAACTACTGCGATTGTGCCCTGGTTCATCCGGACGAGCACCTCAGTAGAGAAAGCCGAAAACTGACTGTCATGATATAGCGTGAGACTGGTCAACCACTCGATGACTTGTCGGAATGTTAGAATTCCTCCGCCTTAACGAAGGGCCGTTTCCCGGCTAGGCATGTACGCACCCCGGGATCGGGAGAGTGCGGAGCCACCAGGGGCTATCTAGTAGCCCCACTGTCAAACTCCTATGGCTAAGTGAAAGTGCTAAAGCATTATAGTCCGGTTGCCTTGCTCGCTCCGCTATCAGCTCCTTAATAGGACCAAGACGTTGGGTTAAGTGTGAACGCGTGTTTTTGCGAGCACCTCCGCATTATATGCGTGAGGGTTGAAGCCGACGGCTGTAATCTTTCAGGTTATACACATGTATACATAAACGGCCGCCCAGGAGGCATCATATTACTTTCAGGAAAAAGTATAAAAATAGCCTTATAAAAATTTATAAAAGCATTTCGCTTACAATGAGATTACATATCACTCAAACATAATATTTTTTGAGCGCTGGGTCTCTATCAAACGAGCACCCTCAAGAACTTCTTCAAAGTAGTGCTCAGCAGCCCTTCGACCTATGGCCGAATCCCGCGCTGCAACAGTGGTAGCATCCATCTCCGCCCAGTATGCTTTCACACGGGCAAAGGCCATCCGTGTGACCTCTATGCACGCCGACCTCTTCATCGCATTAATGCGTGGCACCACGTCAAGGAACTGCTGCACCAAGCCGAAATAGCTATTCGGTTTTGACCTTTCCGGCCATAGCTGATCCACAATAGACCTCATGGAGAGTCAAGACAACCTATTTAGTTCGGCCCATTCGGCTAATTGGTCACTCAATGAAAGTGGACGCTCAGGAGAATGGAATTGTCTCCAAAACAGCCGGTCTACTTCACGGTCCGTCTGACCCTGGAAATACTTGGCCGCATCGGTAGCACTCGCCGCCGAATCCATATATACATCCTCCGAACTCCACAGCCGATCCAGAGGGGCATATCGTGGATCTCCGAACTTCCTCCGCAACATAAAGGATTTCCCAGCTACAATATACCGGCTTCCCGCAGCTCCTCCTTCTTTGCCCTCATAGCAGAGTGGAGGTCCTTTCTCGTCGCAGCAGCCTTCTCAAGGGCCGATGCCTTCGCTTTGTTTTCCTTTTCGAGAACCCGGCAACGGTCGGAGGCAACTTTTAATTCTATGGCCATCTTGGCCATCTTGTCCCGGCTCTCGCCATGCGCGGCCTTCTCGGCTTGCAACTCTTCGGCCGCCTTTAAAGCAGCCGCATTACCCAACCTCGCTTGTTCCTTGGCTCGGGCAAGTTCTGCCCACAAGGCTTCAACAGTGGCAGCTCCATCTGCAGTCACAACATGTTAAAGATACTGGTATCATGCTACTATTCCTATGTGGCGTTTAACAGATAAGGACACTTACCCTGTGCCTCGTCAAGCCTTTTGTTAACAAGCTCGATGTCGGCGTCTGCCGCATCCAACTGCCGTTCTAAATGGGCAAACTCGCTAGTCCGGCTAGCCACCGGAGCTTCCATCACCTGCACATAGAGGCAGTACGGTTATTACATGGGAATATGATCCTCTATTCGTCATTGTTTCCAATGACAACCAGAGTCTCAGGGGCTATTATCTACACAGGGCACACCTAGCATGTGCAAGACTATCATACATTCTTTTACGTACCTCAAAGTCTGTCAGTAGACTCATAAAAGCTTCATGCAATCCGCTTTCGACGGACGATATCCTCTCCATCACCGTATTCATCAGCACACGGTGTTCATCTGAGATGGCCGCTCGCCCCACCAACTCCCTCAGAACATCCGATCACACACTAGACGGTGCCAGACTCTTTTGTCTGCTCTCTTCGGGAAACGGACACTGGGAGCTTCGGGGGTCAATGGGATTATCTTCTGGCCTCACCGGGCTCGAAGAGGCCCTCTGTGACGACACTTCAGGGTCGCCCGCTTTTGGAGCGGAGGAGTCCGGAGGAGGCGTTTCACTCTCCATCATCTCTGGAAGAAGATCCCCCGAAGACGAGCTCATTTGAGAGGGGCTAAGGCCAGAACTGCAAAGATATATGTGGTGGTTATTTTATCAGAAGAAAAAGATGGCATATCTGTACTATCGAAGTATTTCGGGTCACTTACAACTCGCGGGAGAATTGACCCCCCCCCCCCGCGGACTTTGTGCGGCAACATCGCCCCCCAGGGTAGGACCCTTTGTGGGAGACTTCTTCCCTCGTTTGAAGCTCCGGCTTCCGAATCCCCGGGCGCGGTCCTTTTCCTCTTCTGGTCGTGTTCCTTCATGGAGACGCTCGCTCCCTTGGTTAGAATGGGCAGCGTTGGGGACCCGCGTCCGCCCGTATTATCCTCCACAGTATCTTCCTTCAAGGGCTCTGGGCAAGGTGCGGTCAGGAGCATGTTTTCCAATACCGGATTTTCCAAACCCTCAGGGAGGGGGGCCGAACACCGAATCAACTTCGCCTTTGTTAGCCAGTCCTGGTCAAAAAGTGAACTCTCAGAGATAACAAATGAGAGATAGTATATTCGGCCGGAAGATTCCTTACCTATTCGGCGGTGCGGTTACTGCTCAGGCCCACGTCCTCGGTGATTTCCGGACACTCTACCTGAGGTCCGAAGAATGACTTGTACATCTCCTCGTGCGTCAGGCCAAGGAAATTTTGAGTGGCATGCGGTCCCTCGGGATTGAACTCCCACAAGCGAAGGGGCCGGCGTTTGCAGGGCTGGACTTGACGGACCAGCATAACTTGTATTACCGCAACCAAACTGAAATCTCCATTAAAGAGATCTCGAATGCGGCTTTGCAGTATGGGCACATCCTTGGCTGGACCCCAGCTCAGTCCTCTGCTAATCCATGACATCAATTATGGTGGAGGGCCCGAGCGGAAAATGGGGGCGACCGCCAACTTGGCACTTCTAGGAGCCGTGATGTGGAACCACTCCTGTTGCCACAATTCAGACACCTCTGGAATGGAACCTTTGGGCCATGAAGCTCCCGTCATCTTGCGTATTGAGGCACCTCCACATGCTGCCTGTTGCCCCTCGATCATCTTCGGCTTTACTTCAAAGGTCTTGAGCCATAGGCCAAAGTGAGGGGTAACCCGGAGGAAGGCCTCGCACATGACGATAAATGTCGTGATATGAAGAAAGGAGTCCGGAGCTAGATCATGGAAATATAGCCCGTAGTAAAACATCAAGCCCCTGACGAATGGATCCAGAGCAAGGCCTAGACCTCAGAGAAAGTGTGAGACGAACACGACGCTCTCGTTGGGTTCGGCGGAGGGCACGGCCTGGCCCCGGGGAGGCAGCCGATGCAAAATCTCGGCGGTCAGATATCTGGCCTCCTCAACTTTTTGATGTCTTCTTCCGTGACGGAGGAAGGCACCCATCGGCCTTGAAGGCTAGATCCGGACATGACTGAAGGTTCGGAGCTCCTGGCCTAAACTTTGGGCGTTTGATCTTGAGGCGGGGGAAGGATTCGATTGAGCACGGGAGGGAAAAATAAAAGCCTTGTCCCTTTATAAAGAGGGTGGATATCAAGCGTCCTCTCCGTGTCCGTTTGGACTTGCCTATAATCTAGGAGTCCTAGAAGCGGTTGGGTTACCCACGCCCGTATTGATGAGAATCCCGGAATAAGGGGGGCACGATCTCTGCTTTAACAAGACGTGCCAAGGAAACCGCCTCGCATGACACACTGAGGTGGGATAATGAAACGACTCAGATAAAGGCTTGGTCGTGGTGTGTCACGCTACGGAATACGTCAGCAGATTAGATTGGTGTAAATATTATTCTCTCTATGGCAATATGTGGAAACTTATTTTGCAGAGTCGGGCACTATCTTTGTGTTCAAAATCTTCTATGAAGTACTTGGAGGAGGAACCCGCCTTGCAATGCCGAAGACAATCTGCGCGCCGGACTCGTCATCATTGAAGCCTGGTTCAGGGGCTACTGAGGGAGTCCTGGATTAGGGGGTGTTCGGATAGCCGGACTATACCTTCAACCGGACTCCTAGACTATGAAGATACAAGATTGAAGACTTCGTCCCGTGTCCGGAAGGGACTTTCCTTGGCGTGAAAGGCAAGCTTGGCGATACGGATATGCAGATCTCCTACCATTGTAACCGACTTTGTGTAACCCTAAACCTCTCCGATGTCTATATAAAACGGAGGGTTTTAGTCTGTAGGACAAGATACACATCAACAATCATACCATAGGCTAGCTTCTAGGGTTTAGCCTCTTCGATCTCGTGGTAGATCTACTCTTGTACTACCCATATCATCAATATTAATCAAGCAGGACGTAGGGTTTTACCTCCATCGAGAGGGCCCGAACCTGGGTAAAACTTCGTGTCCTTTGCCTCCTGTTACCATCTGGCCTAGACGCACAGTTCGGGACCCCCTACCCGAGATCCGCCGGTTTTGACACCAACAGTGGCGATCACGGCCGACTATCCCGGACCGCTCCCTGCATCGTACGTAAGAAAAACCAAAAATCCCAACTCCAAAACTAGGATCCCCTTTTAGACACTTCACCCACCATATACACATGGTATTTTACAGGGAAGGCTTTCGGGACGCCCTGCCGAACCCGCAGCAACGCGCCAACAGGAGGCACCGAGGCTGGGTAGGCCAAAAAGGAAGGTGGTCAGGACGGAGACGCCGGCGCAAAGGTATAACAAAACCCCGCTCCGTGGTTGTCGTCTTTCTCAAAATATAATGACGCCCGTGTTTTTTTAACAGAAAAAACGCTCGCCGGAATATGTCTGGCGATGTTACTAATCACGCTTCCACCAGCCGGGCGCCAGGACCGGACATAGAGGCAGAAGCCGATATGGGGAAGATGGCGGATAATCCCCCTACAGAGGATGCAGATAGATTATCCGCTACTAACTCAGAAGTGGAAAGCGCCATGAATCATAGGCGCCGCCGGGCCGTACTCCGGGACGCTTGTTTCTCACCAAAGGCATTTGATGCTTTAATTCCGGAGAGGCGTACCTCTGTGCTACTCAAGATGGTCTAGCCAGAGCCACAGATTAGTCTGTGAAGGATGTACGAGTAAGTAAATCTGGCGATTTATATGTATCAGTAGCCCCTGAGACTTGGAACAGTTAGCAGAACTGATTTAAGGATCATCTTTATTGAGCAGGTTCTTACAGAGAAGAATACAAGGCTGTCCCTGGAGCTGGAGGAGTGCAAGACCCAACTGCGGGCCGCTGTTGCTGCATTGCGGGAATCGAAAAAGCCTCCCGCTGGTAAAATTTACTTTAAAGAATGATGGTTACCATATAGTGTGCAGCATGGCTGCAGATCTAACAATAGATGTTGCAGATGAATCCGGGGAAAATCCGGAGGACCAGCATGTTAAGCGACAGCTAGAGGATGGCAAACGCGTGCTGACTGAGGTTAGGCGGGAGAAAAACAATCTCCAAGACGCCAATATTAAGCTGAGCATGGAACTAAAATACGTTCGGGGCCATCTTGCAGACTCCAAGAAGGAGAATAAGCGGCTTCGGCGTGACATTTTTAGTAAGTGCTTGAACGAATCCTTTTAAAGGAGTTCGGCGAAGAAGCCAACTAACAGTGTTATGTCTGTAGGTATGCTGACGGGTCGTCCCGCGGAGGAAATGCCCAGGTCTGCGGGTGATCTTCTATCCGAGCAGTCACATCTGCACGAACAAGTTCGGCAGGTGATGCAGGGTGTTGCCCAGGCCTTGTGGCCGTCCGTCTCCCTGCCAGAGGACTTTGCAGAGCTTGTGGAGAAGCTCAAGGGAGCACGGCGGCGCTTCCGATTATGGAAGATATCAGCCTGCCGACAGGGTGCCAGAGAAGCCTTGGCCATGGTGAAGATGCGGTATACCAAGGCAGACCCAAATCACATGGCCGAGGTCGGACCTGTGGGGCCCGACGGAAAAGAGATCCCCGTTAGCTTAGTTTATGGGCAGGTAGAATTAGCCGCAAAGTATTCCCAATAGGATTGTAGGCTAGACCGCCTGTTGGATGGTATAGAGGAGTAATTTAGTCAGTTTGCATGACTATGTAATTAAAATGACATGTATAATGCCTTCTAGCCGGATTGTAGATCATTTGTCATGGCGGACCTTTTCGCTTCAACCTCGGGACCCGATAGTCCGGGGTGTATCCGAATACCCGCTCGGTTATATAAGAACCGGGTTATGCGTGGAGACCAGGTGTAGGGGTCATTGGTGCTTGAACAGACAAGTGCCCAACTACTTATGTTATATTACATGGGTAGTAAGAAACATCTTCCAGGGAGAATAGTTCCGTTAAGGGTTCCTTTCCCTGGGTAAGCATGCCCTAAAGTGCATTTCCGGACTGCGATAGGAAACGCAGGAAAAAACATCTGGGGGCAGACATGGAAAATAAGTAAAAAATCATCTTTTTTCGCCGACCGAATATTCCCTTAAGAACGCTAGCTTTCGCCTTCACCCAGTCTGAGGTACACATCCTGCTAACCCGGCAGGAATAATCGCAGAGGTGCTCCCCTTATGCCCTAGCCGAATTAACGGGAACGTAGGGCATAAATACAAGAGCCAAGCAACCCAGCTTGGCCAAAACTTAAGTCTTATCGATGCATATAATGGCGAAAAAAGGTACATGTGGAAGCATAACACATGTGCGGGGCACAAGGCCCAAATAAATAATCAAGCTTCTCTGAAAGAAGCTGATACGTCTCCAATGTATCCATAATTTTTGATTGCTCCATGCTATATTATCTACTGTTTTGGACTATATTGGGCTTTGTTTTCCACTTTTACATTATTTTTGGAACTAACCTATTAACTGGAGGCCCAGCCCAGAATTTCTGTTTTTGCCTATTTTAGTGTTTCAAAGAAACGGAATATCAAACGGAGTCCAAACGGAATAAAATCTTCGGGAACGTGATTTTCTCACTGAACGTCATCCAGGAGACTTGGACCCTGCTCCAAGGAACAAAAGAGGCGGTCATGAGGGTGGGGGGCGCCCCCCCAGGGCATGCCCCCTGCCTCATGGGCCCCTCGTTGCTCCTCCAGCGTACTTCTTCCTCCTATATATACACACGTACCCCCAAACAATCAGAACAGGAGCCAAAAACCTAATTCCACCGCCGCAACTTTCTGTATCCACGAGATCCCATCTTGGGGCCTGTTCCAGAGCTCTGCCAGAAGACGACCGTCATCACGGAGGGCTTCTACATCATCCTAGCCTCTCCGATGAAGTGTGATTAGTTTACCTCAGACCTTCGGGTCCATAGTTAGTAGCTAGATGGCTTCTTCTCTCTCTCTTTCAATCTCAATACAAAGTTATCCCCCTCTCTTGTGGAGATCTATTCGATTTAATCTTATTTTTGCGGTGTGTTTGTTGAGACCGATGAATTGTGGGTTTATGATCAAGTCTATCTATGAATAATATTTGAATCTTCTCTGAATTATATTATGTATGATTGGTTATCTTTGCAAGTATCTTCGAATTATCCGTTTGGTTTGGCCAACTAGATTGGTAGTTCTTGCCATGGGAGAAGTGCTTAACTTTGGGTTCGATCTTGTGGTCTCCTTACCCAGTGACAGAAGGGGCAAAAAGGCACGTATTGTATCGTTGCCATCGAGGATAACAAGATGGGGTTTATTTCATATTGCATGAATTTATCTCTCTACATCATGTCATCTTGCTTAAGGCGTTACTCTGTTTTTAACTTAATACTCTAGATGCGTGGGGTAATAGTAGTAGATGCAGAATCATTTCGATCTACTTGTCATGAACGGGATGCCTATATACATGATCATGACTAGATATTCTCTTAACTATGCTCAATTCTGAAAATTGCTCAACAGTAATTTGTTCACCCACCGTAGAATACTTATGCTCTTGAGAGAAGCCACTAGTGAAACCTATGGCCCCGGGGTCTGTTCTCATCATATCAATCACCATCACTTTAATCTTGCTTTGCTTTTTTACTTTGCCTTTACTTTTTACTTTGCATCTTTATGCCAAAAATACCAAAAATATTATATCTATCAGATCTCACACTCGTATGTGACCGTGAAGGGATTGACAACCCCTAATCGTGTTGGTTGCGAGTAGCTATCGCTTTGTGCAGGTACGAGGGACTTGAGTGTGGCCTCCTACTGGATTGATACCTTGGTTCTCAAAAACTGAGGGAAATACTTACGCTACTCTATTGCATCATCCCTTCCTCTTCGGGGAAAACCAACACAAGCTCAAGACGTAGCAAGAAGGATTTCTGGCGCCGTTGCCGGGGAGTCTACACAAAAAGTCAGCATACCAAGTACCCATCACAATCCCTATCTCTCGCATTACATTATTTGCCATTTTCCTCTCGTTTTCCTCTCCCACCAATTCACCCTTGCCGTTTTATTCGCCCTCTCTCTCTATCCTCCCTCTATTTGCCTCTTTTTGCCCGCTTGGCTTTTTGTTTGCTCGTGTCTTAGATTGCTTGTTTATTGCGATGGCTCAAGATACTACCAAATTGTGTGACTTCACCAATACCAATAATAATGATTTCCTTAGCACTCCGATTGCTCCTCTTATCGACGCTGAATCTTGTGAAATTAATACTGCTTTGCTGAATCTTGTTATGAAAGATCAATTCGCCGGCCTTCCTAGTGAAGATGCCGCTACTCATCTGAATAGCTTCATTGATTTATGTGATATGCAAAAGAAAAAATATGTCAATAATGATGTCGTTAAATTGAAGCTATTTCCTTTTTCTCTTAGAGATCATGCTAAAGCTTGGTTTTCGTCTTTGCCTAAGAATAGTATTGATTCATGGAACAAGTGCAAATATGCTTTTATCTCTAAGTATCTTCCTCCCGCTAAGATCATCTCTCTTAGAAACGATATTATGAACTTTAAACAACTTGATCATGAACATGTTGCACAAGCTTGGGACAGAATGAAATTAATGATACGTAATTTCCCTACTCATGGTTTGAATTTGTGGATGGCCATACAAAAATTTTATGTCGGATTGAATTTCTCTTCTAGAAATCTTTTAGATTCAGCCGCGGGAGGAACTTTTATGGAAATCACTTTAGGAGATGCTACTAAACTCCTAGATAATATTATGGTTAATTGTTATCAATGGCATACTGAAAGATCATCTGATAAAAAAGTGCATGCGATAGAAGAAATTAATGTGTTGAGTGGAAAGATGGATGAACTTATGAAATTATTTGCTACTAAGAGTGTTTCTTCTGATCCTAATGATATGCCTTTGTCTACTTTGATTGAGAACAACAATGAATCTATGGATGTGAATTTTGTTGGTAGGAATAATTTCGGTAACAACGCGTATAGAGGGAATTTTAATCCTAGGCCATATCCTAGTAATCCTTCTAATAATTATGGGAATTCCTACAACAACTCTTATGGAAATTATAATAAGATGCCCTCTGAATTTGAGAATAGTGTTAAAGAGTTTATGAATTCACAAAAGAATTTTAATGCTTTGCTTGAGGAGAAATTGCTTAAAGTTGATGATTTGGTTAGAAACGTTGATAGAATTTCTCTTGAGGTTGATTCTTTAAAGCTTAGATCTATTCCTCCTCAGCATGATATCAATGAGTCTCTCAAAGCCATGAGAATTTCCATTGATGAGTGCAAGGAAAGAACAGCTAGGATGCGTGCTTCCAAAGATGCCTTTATTAAAGCGTGTTCCTCCAATTCCTATGAAAATCAAGATGAAGATCTAAAAGTTATTGATGTGTCCCCTATTAAATCTTTATTTTGCAATATGAATCTTGATGAAACTGAATATGATCCTCCTTTACCTAGAAGGCGTTCTAAAAATTCAGAGTATTTAGATCTTAATGATGAAATTGGTGAAAGTGGGATTGACAGAAATAAAAATCTAGATGTTGCTAAACCCACTATATTGGATTTCAAGGAATTTAATTATGAAAGTTGCTCTTTAATTGATTGTATTTCCTTGTTGCAATCCGTGCTAAATTCTCCACATGCTTATAGTCAAAATAAAGCCTTCACCGAACATATTGTTGATGCCTTGATGCAATCTTATAAAGAAAAACTTGAGTTGAAAGTTTCTATCCCTAGAAAACTCTATGATGAGTGGGAACCAACTATTAAAATTAAAATTAAAGATCATGAGTTTTATGCTTCGTGTGATTTGGGAGCTAGTGTCTCTACTATTCCCAAGACTTTGTGTGATTTGCTAGATTTCCATAACTTTGATGATTGCTCTCTAAACTTGCATCTTGCGGATTCCACTATTAACAAACCTATGGGAAGGATTAATGATGTTCTTATTGTTGCAAATAGGAATTATGTGCCCGTAGATTTCATTGTTCTTGATATAGATTGCAATCCTTCTTGCCCTATTATTCTTGGTAGACCTTTCCTTAGAATGGTTGGTGCGATTATTGATATGAAGGAAGGGAATATTAGATTTCAATTTCCATTAAAAAAAGGGCATAGAACACTTTCCTAGAAAGAAAATAAAATTACCATATGAAACTATCATGAGAGCCACTTATGGATTGCCTACCAAAGATGGCAATACCTAGATCTATCCTCGCTTTTATGCCTAGCTAGGGGCGTTAAACGATAGCGCTTGTTGGGAGGCAACCCAATTTTATTTTTATTCCTTGCTTTTTGCTCCTGATTAGTAATAAATAAATTATTTAGCCTCTTTTTTGGTTGTGTTTTTTGTGTTTAATTATTGTTTGTGCCAAGTAGAACCGTTGGGAAGACTTTGGGGAAAGTCCTGTTGAACTTGCTGTAAAAAAACAGAAACTTTAGCGCTCACGAGAACTGCTGTCATTTTTATTTGAAGAGTTATGTTTAGTTAATTATTTTTGCATATGATTAATAGATAAATTCCTCACGTCCAGAAATTTATTTTAGAATTTTTGGGGTTCCAGATCTTGCGCTAGCTACAGATTACTACAGACTGTTCTGTTTTTGACAGATTCTGTTTTTCGTGTGTTGTTTGCTTATTTTGATGAATCTATGGATAGTAAAATAGTTTATAATCCATAGAGAAGTTGGAATACAGTCGGTTTAACACCAATATAAATAAATAATGAGTTCATTACAGTACCTTGAAGTGGTCTTTTGTTTTCTTTCGCTAACGGAGCTCACGAGTTTTCTATTTTGAGTTTTGTGTTGTTAAGTTTTCATGTTTTGGGTGAATTCTTTGGATGGATCATGGAACAAGGAGTGGCAAGAGCGTAAGATTTGGGATGCCCATGGCACCCCCAAGATAATCCAAGGACACCAAAAAGTCAAAGTTTGGGGATGCCCCGGAAGGCATCCCCTCTTTCGTCCACTTCCATCGGTAATTTACTTGGAGCTATATTTTTATTCACCAACATGATATGTGTTTTGCTTGGAGCGTCTTGTATTATTTGTGTCTTTGTGTCTTATTATGCCACAATCATCCTTGCCGTAAACACCTTTTGAGAGAGCCATACATGAATTAAAATTTGATAGAATACTCTATGTGCTTCACTTATATCTTTTGAGCTAAGTAGTTTTGCTCTATGTGCTTCACTTCTATCTTTTGAGCTAAGTATTTTGCTCTATGTGATTCACTTATATCTTTTGAGCTAGATAGTTTTGCTCTATGTGCTTCACTTATATCTTTTGAGTGTTATAATTTTGCTCTATGTGCTTCACTTAGATCTTTTAGAGCACGGTGGTGGATTTGTTTTAAAGAAACTATTGATCTCTCATGCTTCACTTAAATTATTTTGAGAGTCTCTTAATAGCATGGTAATTTGCTTAATAATAATATGCTTGGTATTCAAGATTTGTGAAACTTTCTTTTGAGTGTGTTGAATACTAAGAAAAGATTGAAGCATGATAATTGTTTTGAGATATGGAGGTGATAATATTAAAGTCATGCTAGTTGAGTAGTTGTGAATTTAAAGAATACATGTGTTGAAGTTTGTGATTCCCGTAGCATGCACGTATGGTTAACCGTTATGTAATGAAGTCAGAGCATGATTTATATATTGATTTTCTTCCTTATGAGTGGCTGTCGGGGACGAGCGATGGTCTTTTCCTACCAATCTATCCCCCTAGGAGCATGCGCATAATACTTTGCTTTGATAACTTCTAGATTTTTGCAATAAGTATATGAGTTCTTTATGACTAATGTTGAGTCCATGGATTATACGCACTCTCACCCTTCCACCTTTGCTAGCCTCTCTAATACCGCGCACCTTTCACCGGTATCATACACCTACCATATACCTTCCTCAAAACAACCCCCATACCTACCTATTATGGCATTTCCATAGCCATTCCGAGATATATTGCCATGCGACTTTCCACCATCTAGTTCATCATGACACATTCATCATTGTCATATTGCTTAGCAAGATCATGTAGTTGACATAGTATTTGTGGCAAAGCCACCGTTCATAATTTCTTCATACTTGTCACTCTTGATTCATTGCATATCCCGGTACACCGCCGGAGGCATCCATATAGAGTCATACTTTGTTTTAGAATCCAGTTGTAATCATTGAGTTGTAAATAAATAAAAGTGTGATGATCATCATTCAATAGAGCAATGCTACTATCTTTTTTTTCCACACTTGTGCTTTTATTTGGCCTTTCTCTTTTTTTTCCCAATAAAAAAAGAGAAAGGCCAAATAAAAAAAGAAGGCCCAAAAAAAGGGGCAATGCTACTATCTTTTTTTTCCACACTTGTGCTTCAAAGTAGCACCATGAGATAGCGAGTCTCATATATTGTGCTTCAAAGTAGCACCATGTTCTTCATATAGAGAGTCTCATATGTTGTCACTTTCATATACAAGTGGGAATTTTTCATTGTAGAACTTGGCTTGTATATTCCAATAATGGGCTTCCTCGAAATTGCCCTAGGTCTTCGTGAGCAAGCAAGTTGGATGCACACCCACTAGTTTCTTTTGTTGAGCTTTCATACATTTATAGCTCTAGTGCATCCGTTGCTTGGCAATCCCTACTCACTCACATTGATATCTATTGATGGGCATCTCCATAGCCTGTTGATACGCCTAGTTGATGTGAGACTATCTTCCCCTCCTTTTTGTCTTCTCCACAACCACCATTCTATTCCACCTATAGTTCTATATCCATGGCTCACGCTCATGTATTGCGTGAAGATTGAAAAAGTTTTGAAAAAGTTAGAGTATGAAACAATTGCTTGGCTTGTCATTGGGGTTGTGCATGATTTGAATACTTTGTGTGGTGAAGATGGAGCATAGCCAGACTATATGATTGTGAAGGGATAACTTTCTTTGGCCATGTTATTTTGAGAAGACATAATTGCTTTGTTAATATGCTTGAAGTATTATTATTTTTATGTCAATATAAACTTTTGTCTTGAATCTTTCTAATCTGAATATTCATACCACAATTAAGAAGATTTGCATTGAAATTATGCCAAGTAGCACTCCGCATAAAAAATTCTCTTTTTATCATTTACCTACTCAAGGACTTTTATTGCTCCATGCTTAATTCCTGCTCGTCCTCGTTGATTGCTCCATGCTATATTATTTACTGTTTTGGACTATATTGGGCTTTATTTTCCACTTTTATATTATTTTTGGGACTAACCTATTAAACGGAGGCCCGGCCCAAAATTGCTGTTTTTTGCCTATTTCAGTGTTTTGAAGAAACGGAATATCAAACGGAGTCCAAACGGAATAAAATCTTCGGGAACGTGATTTTCTCACCGAACGTGATCCAGGAGACTTGGACCCTGCTCCAAGGAACAAAAGAGCTGGTCACGAGGGTGGGGGGCGCCCCCCCTAGGGCGCGCCCCCTGCCTCATGGGCCCCCTCGTTGCTCCTCCGGCATACTTATTCCTCCTATATATATACACGTACCCCCAAATGATCAGAACAGGAGCCAAAAACCTAATTCCACCGCCGCAACTTTCTATATCCACGAGATCCCATCTTGGGGCCTGTTCCGGAGCTCCGCCGGAAGATGGCCGTCATCACGGAGGGCTTCTACAGCATCCTAGCCTCTCCGATGAATTGTGAGTAGTTTACCTCAGACCTTCGGGTCCATAGTTAGTAGCTAGATGGCTTCTTCTCTCTCTTTGAATCTCAATACAAAGTTCTCCCCCTCTCTAGTGGAGATCTATTCGACGTAATCTTCTTTTTGCGGTGTGTTTGTTGAGACCGATGAATTGTGGGTTTATGATCAAGTCTATCTATGAATAATATTTGAATCTTCTCTGAATTCTTTTTTGTATGATTGGTTATCTTTCGAAGTCTCTTCGAATTATCCGTTTGGTTTGGCCAACTAGATTGGTAGTTCTTGCCATGGGAGAAGTGCTTAGCTTTGGGTTTGATCTTGCGGTGTCCTGACCCAGTGACAGAAGGGGCAGCAAGGCACGTATTGTATCGTTGCCATCGAGGATAACAAGATGGGGTTTATTTCATATTGCATGAATTTATCTCTCTACATCATGTAATCTTGCTTAAGGCGTTACTCTGTTTTTAACTTAATACTCTAGATGCATGCTGGATAGTGGTCGATGAGTGGAGTAATAGTAGTAGATGCAGAATCGTTTCGATCTACTTGTCACAGACGTGATGCCTATATACATGATCATGCCTAGATATTCTCATAACTATACTCAATTCTGTCAATTGCTCAACAGTAATTTGTTCACCCACCATAGAATACTTATGCTCTTGAAAGAAGCCACTAGTGAAACCTATGGCCCCCGGGTCTATTCTGATCATATCAATCTCCATCACCTTAAGCTTTCTTTGCTTTTTACTTTTCCTTTACTTTTTACTTTGCATCTTTATACCAAAAATGCCAAAAATATTATATCTATCAGATCTCACTCTCATAAGTGACCGTGAAGGAATTGACAACCCCTAATCGCGTTGGTTGTGAGTAGCTATCGCTTTGTGCAGGTACGAGGGACTTGAGCGTGGCCTCCTACTGGATTGATACCTTGGTTCTCAAAAACTGAGGGAAATACTTACGCTACTCTGCTGCATCATCCCTTCCTCTTCAGGGAAAACCAACGCAAGCTCAAGACGTAGCAGAAGCCCCCAGGTATGATGAGTGCGGCTAGCGCATATGTAATGTGCAAACGAGGCGCAAGTTGGCCTTTGAAGGCCTGGAGAAAGAATAAAAGAAAGAAAAACAGGACATATAATAAATAAAAATGGACAGAGGAAGGGGACGAACACAGGGTCCGACGCTAGGCATAGAATCTTCGGAGCCTGGCCGCGTTCCATGGGTTCGGCTCGAGTCGATTAGTCGATGCATCCCGCAGTCGGTACGCTCCACCGGTCAGAACTTGGTCAATAATGAAGGGACCTTCCCATTTGGGCTCGAGCTTGTTCTTTTTCTTATCCGGCTACAACTAGTTCACCAATGTTATAAGTTTTCGCCCGTACTTCTCTGCTTTGGTATCTGCGAGCCTGTTGCTGATAAAATGCTGAACGGGCTTTTGCTACGTTGCGCTCCTCCTCCAGGGTGTTCAGACTGTCCTGCCGATCGAGCTCGGCTTCTCTTTCTTCGTACATGCGCACTCGAGGTGAGTCATTATGTCATAGGGCAAGACTGCCTCTGCGCCATACACCATGAAGAAGGGTGTATATCCGGTACTACGATTCGCGTGGTCTACAGCCCCCAGAGTACGGAGTCGAGCTCCTCTACCCAGTGCGTGTTAGACTCCGTTAAGGAATGCACTAATCTGGGATTAATGTCGCTCATTATAAGACCGTTTGCTCGCTCGACTTGACCGTTGGTTTGTGGGTGATAGACTGAAGCATAATCGAGTTTGATGCCCATTTTGCTGCACCAGAGTTTTACCTCATCGGCTGTGAAGTTCGTGCCGTTGTCAGTGATGATGCTGTGGGGGACGCCATAGCGGTGTACGACCCCGGATATAAAGTCTGTCACAAGTCCGGATTCGGCTGTTTTAACAGGTTTGGCCTCTATCCATTTGTTGAATTTATCCACCATGACCAGTAAGTATTTTTTCTTGTGGGTTTCCCCTTTAAGGGGTCCAACCATGTCAAGCCCCCAGACCGCAAAGGGCCACGTAATGGAGATTGTTTGGAGGGCGGTGGGTGGCATGTGGCTTTGATTTGCAAAGAGCTCGCAACCGGCGCAACGTTGGACCAAGTCATGTGCGTCTGCCCGGGTCGTTGGCCAATAGAATCCTGTACGGAAGTCCTTGCTTACGAGAGCCCGGGTTGTGGCATGGTGACCGCCGAGTCCGGCATAAATTTCAGCCAGGAGCTTCCGCCCTTCCTCTTCGGAGATACACCTTTGATGGACTCTGGTGGTGCTTTTCTTATAAAGCTCTCGCTCATGGACCTTATAGGCTTTAGATCGCCGCACTATGCAGCGTGCCGCATTTTGGTCCTCGGGGAGTTCCTGCCTAGTTAGGTAGGCCAGGAATGGTTCTGTCCACGGGGCGATGACGGCCATTATAACATGGGCTGAAGATGTTATTTCATTGGCAGAGCCTCCGATTACGTCAGAGTGTTCGGTATCGGGCATTGCGGTTGGGTCCGGGCAGTTATTGCTGGGTTCCCCTTCCCATGCTACGGATGGCTTGAACAGCCTCTCCAAAAAGATGTTGGGGGGGACTGAATTGCGTCTTTCACCGATCCGTGCGAGGACATCTGCCGCCTGATTGTTTTCCTAGGCTACATGGTGAAATTCGAGCCCCTCGAACCGAGCTGACATTTTTAGGATGGCGTTGCGATAGGCCGCCATTTTCGGATCCTTGGCATCAAAGTCTCCATTTATTTGGGATATTGCAAGGTTCGAATCCCCCCGCACCTCTAGGCGTTGAATGCCCATGGATACTGCCATCCGGAGCCCATGTAAAAGGGCCTCATATTCGGCTGCGTTGTTGGAGTCCATATACATTATCTGGAGTACATATTGAACTGTATCTCCAGTTGGGGATGTCAAAACGACGCCAGCCCCCAGGCCAGCCAACATTTTGGAGCCATCGAAGTGCATGATCTAGTTGCAATACGTGCCGTACTCTTTAGGTAGTTCGGCTTCCGTCCATTCGGCGACAAAGTCGGCCAGTAATTGCGACTTAATGGCTCACCATGGTTTGTATGTTATGTCGAACGGGAGGAGATCGATGGCCCACTTGGCAATCCGGCCCGTAGCGTCGCGGTTGTTTATAATATCATTAAGTGGCACTTCCGAGACTACTGTAATCGAACACTCTTGAAAGTAGTGTCGCAGCTTCCGGGATGCCATGAATACCGCATAGGCTATCTTTTGATAATGTGGGTACCGTGATTTACATGGAGTGAGGACAGTGGATACATAGTATACCGGCTTTTGAAGAGGGAATTTATGTCCGTCCGCTTCCCGTTCGACAATGAGCACTGCGCTGACAACTTGATGAGTTGCCGCAATGTACAACAACATTGGTTCGCCGATGTTTGGCGCGGCCAGGACTGGGTTAGTTGCCAAAATGGCCTTTATTTCTTCCAATCCGGTTGTGCCGCGTCCGTCCACTCGAAGTGTTCGGTGCGCTGAAGGAGGCGATAAAGGGGTAAAGCCTTTTCTCCTAAGCGGGAGATAAAGCGGCTTTGAGCCGCCACGCATCCAGTTAACTTCTGGATTTTTTTGTTGTCTGTCAGGGTAGCCAACTGTGACAAAGCTCGGATTTTGGCCGGATTAGCTTCAATACCTCGACTGGAGACAATGAAACCCAGGAGATTTCCGGCTGGTACGCTGAAAACGCATTTTTCTGGATTGAGCTTGATGTCGTATGTTCGGAGGTTGTCGAATGTGAGCCTCAAGTCATGTTTGGTTTTGGTTTTGATGACCACATCGTCTACGTATGCCTCTACTATTTTGCCGATTTGTTTCTCCAGACATGTCTGAATCATGCGCTGATATGTTGCGCCGGCGTTTTTGAGCCCAAAAGGCATTGTGTTAAAACAGAAGGGACCGTATTGTGTTAAAACAGATGGCGGCTTGGTCGGACTCCGCCATCTTGATTTGGTGGTAACCGGAGTATGCGTCGAGGAAACACAATGACTCGTGTTCTGCGGTAGCATCAATAATTTGATCGATGCGGGGGAGGGAGAAGGGATCCTTTGGGCAAGCTTTATTGAGGTCCTTGAAATCGACACAAAGGCGCCAGGATTTATCCTTCTTTGGTACCATAACCAGGTTTGCTAGCCAGTCCGGGTGTTTTATTTCTCTGATGAATCCGGCCTCCAATAACTTGGCTAGTTCCTCTCCCATGGCCTATATCTTAGGTTCGGAGATACGCCGAAGAGCTTGCTTGACCGACTTGAATCCCTTTAGGATATTGAGGCTATGCTCGGCCAGCCTGTGTGGGATTCCTAGCATGTCTAAGGGATGCCAGGCGAATATGTCCCAATTCTCGCACAGGAACTCTCGTAGTGCGGCGTCCACGACGGGGTTTAACTGTGCCTCGATGGAGGCTGTTTTTGTAGGGTCCGTTGGGTGGACTTGGAATTTGACTATTTCATCCGCTGGTTTGAAAGAGGTGGACTTGGGTCTCTTATCGAGTATCACATCGTCCCTGTCCACTGTGGAGCGTAGCGTGGTTAATTCCTCAGCTGCTAGGGCTTTGGATAATGCCTCGAGGGCCAGTGCGGCTGTCTTGTTTTCGGCGCGGAGTGCTGTGTCCGGATCACTAGCAAGAGTGATAATTCCGTTGGACCCGGGCATTTTGAGTTTCATGTACCCGTAATGTGGTATGGCTTGGAAGATTGTGAACACCTCCCGCCCTAATAGGGCGTGGTAACAGCTACTGAACGGTGCCACTTGGAACGTAATCTCTTCGGACCTATAATTCTCCAGCGTGCCGAACACCACATCTAGTGTGATTTTGCCTGTACAGCATGCTTCCCGACTAGGGATTATTCCTCTAAAGGTTGTGCTGCTTCGCTCGATGCGGTTCCAGTCTATTTCCATTTTTTGAAGGGTTTCCTCATAAATGAGGTTTAATCCGCTGCCGCCGTCCATGAGTACCTTGGTGAGTCGAAAGTTGTCCTTAATTGGATAGAAGACCAGTGCGGCTGGTGCTCGGGCTGTTCGGAATTTAGGTTCATCACTGGCATTGAAGGTAATAGCCATGTCACTCCATGGATTTATTGCTGCTATGTGGCGGATTTTGGCCATGCTGCGGAGTGTTCGCTTGCGCCTATTATTTGACGCAAATGTCTTAAAGACTGTTAACACCGTATTGTTATCCACGGGATGGTGCTCTGTGGCATTTGGGATAAGAAGATCCACACCACTTTTGGCCACCTGCCGGAGTATCCAACATGCTCTAAGGCTATGCGTTGGTATTGTATCCGCCGTACTATGAATTTTGCAGGGGCCATTGAGCCATCCCTCCAGTACGGTTCCATGCCCTATAGAGGGTTTTTTGCTTTTTGGTAGTTGACCCGGGTGTCTTTTTATAATGCACCCTTTTATTTCGGACTGGGTTCGTATTTAGGGTAGGATAATCCCAAAAGTTTGTTTCGGTTTTCTAGGCACTTTCCGTCGCGCAGTACTTCCGTACTATGGACGCCAAGTCAGCGAAACGTGATATCTCACAGCGATTTATGGCGTTAAGGATTCCCTTGTCCTGCAGTTATTGCAGAAAAATAAGATTGCGTCTTCCTCGCGACAGTCCTTAACCTTGTTCATCGCAAGGAGGAATCTGGCCCAATAGTGATGTATTGTTTCCTAGGGCTCTTGCGTGATGTGGGAAAGATCACTTATGTTTGGGTGGGTGGGCGGATTTGAATCCGAACCCTTACCCGATCTGGGATCCAGGGGCCGAGGAATTTCCAATTTTGGAAATTCTGGTGACGGGGTATTGCCCGATAATCCTGGCCCGCTGCCTGACTCTAAGTTCAGGGATTGGGTGTTGTCCTCCCGCGAATGGGTATCTGGCTTGGAGAGCTTAGGAATCCGGACATAGTTGGTCCTCAATATGGAGGAGAGGTCGCCGCATTGTTCCTCTACCACTGCGATATGATGGGTGACCGACGGGGAGTTAATCTCACTTTGATCGGGTTTAAGCCCAATCTGATCATAGTCCGTAGCGACTCCCAGGGCGGCGATGCGATCCAAGAGCTCGTTTAGAGAGGCGAGCTCCATTGGATCCATCCGTTCGGTGAGTGCCGATTTGACGTGGAGGCTGTTTTCGATGGCCCAAGAAGTCATCGTCGGCGCGGCGGCCGAACAGGAGATCATGACGAAACCGCCTAGCCTGAGAGTTTGGCTGATAGCCAAAGCTCCCCCAACTGTAGTACCATCTTCAAAGACGAGATGAGACATCCTTCCTTTTGGCGACGGCACAGTGGAACTCTCAATGAAAGCACCATTGTCGGTGTCAAAACCGGCGGATCTCGGGTAGGGGGTCCCGAACTGTGCGTCTAAGGCGGAAGGTAACAGGAGGCAGGGGACACGATGTTTTACCCAGGTTCGGGCCATCTTGATGGAGGTAAAATCCTGCGTCCTGTTTGATTAATATTGATGATATGGGTAGTACAAGAGTTGATCTACCACGAGATCAGAGGGGCTAAACCCTAGAAGCTAGCCTATGGTATGATTGTCTATTATTGTGTCCTACGGACTAAAACCCTCCGGTTTATATAGACACCGGAGGGGGCTAGGGTTACACAAGGTCAGTTACAAAGGAGGAGATATACATATCCGTATCACCTAGCTTGCCTTCCATGCCAAGTAGAGTCCCATCCGGACACGAGACGAAGTGTTCAATCTTGTATCTTCATAGTCCAACAGTCCGTCCAAAGGATATAATCCGGCTGTCCGGATACCCCCTAATCCTGGACTCCCTCAGTATCCTCAGTAACTGTGGAAGGGACCCAGTTGCAGACTGTTGGCGCTTTGGACGGCATGATGAAAGGACAGACTGAAAAGATAGTGATGCGTCGGTTCAATTCAATGATGAAATTAGAAGTTAAATGATGATGGTACAAATAAGTAATGGCGTATTAAAATAAGGGCTAATGACATATAAAGGAAAAGTGAGCTGGCGTGATAAGCCGCCATGACTAAGATATTCGATGGATGACAGAAACAGAATTGGCTAAGTGTTGACACAAACAAATTTACCAAGCTGTAACTATTATTTTGGGTCAAATGGCCGTTCCGAAAAGAAAATATTCTAGACCTAAAAATCTAGTACAGATGAGTTCGTGAGTTATAATGAGGCCTCTGTTCAGGAAAAAGGGATCTACTAGTATAAAAAATGGACGCAAAATAACTACCGCACGAATTATGTGTTCCTTTTTGGATCAGAAGAGGCTGCGGAGGAGGAGCTATGAAGAAACTGTGATGAGCTATGAAGAACACACGGAAACCTAGAAACCCTAATGCGGATCTGAGGAGCAGGAAGGTGAACACTTACAACCACGGATCTTCTGCGGAGGGTCGTCGCTGTTCTCTGGATCGATTCAGGTTGATGCAGCGGCCGAGTTTGAAGAATACGAGGTGCTCTGCGACGGCGGCGGAGCTCGAGCAGCAGTAGGGTTGCGAGAGGAAGAAGATGAAGAAAGGGAAGAGTGAGGAAAGACCTGGTCGTGCCTATTTATAAGGGGATAAGGGAACAGGCAGGCACGAAAATCGAGTTATACCCAAATAATTATTATCCAGCTAAATGGACGCCTCGATTCTCAGAAGACAGTTAAGGATAAAGATCTGTTGGAGATGACATCATAGCAGGCGTTCATATTTTCGGAAGATGACGTCATGGCGGGTTACAAAGCTTTTAATGACAAAGGAATATGGATTTTGTCTAAATGTTGAAGGTTGACAAGAACAAGGTTCAAATCAACCTGGGGCCTAATGTTGGGAATATAACTTTCAGGTATGACCCGCCCAGGAGGGGCCGGGTCAACCCTAATGCCGGAATGTTAAGAGAAGCCCAGTAATATTCAAGGTGATAGTTTATTAAGAATTGTAGAAGGCCTAAGCCCAGAGGTGGCTTATGGCCCAATATTGTAAACCTCCATATGTAAAGAAAGACTTGTAAAGAAAGGCATATAAAAGAAGTCACTGAGCCGGACACGTTTTATGAGCCGGCCGGGACTCTGTAGGCCGCCAGGCATCAACCCGTGTATATAAGGGGACAACTCAGCGGTGGCTTAGGAGAAGAAAAAAAGAGATCGATAGCCAAGCAAGCAGATTCACTCCTTGGTCATCGAAACCTAGCAATACAACGTCAACTGGACTAGAACTTACCTTCACCGTAAGGGGCCGAACCAGTATAAACCTCTCGTGTCCTTTGTCCCGATTAACCCCTTTAAGCTTCCTAGTTGCGATGGCCCTACGAGTAAGTCCTTTCGCTAGGACATCTGCCGTGACAATTCCATGACAGGATAGAAACTTCCAACTCAAGTTTTTCTTCGTAAGATTGCATCAAAGCATCAACGATATGCTTAGTAAAAGATTTATTTTGACTATAAGCATGCGGAGAATTTAGCACGGATTGGAACAAGGAAATACAATCTATCAAAGGGCAATTATCATAATTAAATTCCTTGAAATCCAAGATAGTGGGTTCATTGCTATTTAAAGTTTTGACCTCTCCAATCCCACTTTTATCAATTTTTGCATCAAGATCTAAAAACTCCAAATTGTTGGGACGCCTTCTAACTAAAGTTGACTCATCTCCAATTCCATCATTGTCAAGATTCATATTGCAAAACAAAGATTTAATAAGGGACACATAAATAACTTTTAGATCTTCATCATTATTATCATGGAAACTAGAAGAACACACTTTCACAAAGCAATCTTTTTTAGCACGCATCCTATCGGTTCTTTCCTTGCACTCATCAATGGAAATTCTCATGGCTTTCAGAGACTCATTGATACCATGCTTAGGTGGAATAGATCTAAGTTTTAAAGAATGAACATCAAGAGAAATTCTATCAACGTTCCTAGCCAACTCATCAAACTTAAGCAATTTTTCTTCAATCAAAACATTGAAACTCTTTTGTGAACTAATAAATTCTTTAATACTAGATTCAAAACCAGAGGGCATCTTATTCTAATTTCCATCAGAGTTGTTGTAGGAACTACCATAATTATTAGAGGAATTACTAGGAAACGTCCAAGAATTAAAATTACCTCTATACGCGTTGTTACCAAAATTGTTCCTACCAACAAAATTCACATCCATAGATTCATTATTATTCTCAATCAAAGTAGACAAAGGCATATCATTAGGATCAGCAGGAGCACTCTTATTAGCAAACAATTTCATAAGTTCATCCATCTTTCCACTCAAAACATTAATCTCTTCAATTGCATGCACCTTTTTACTTGTAGATCTTTCCATGTGCCATTGAGAATAATTAATCATAACATTATCTAGGAGTTTGGTAGCTTCTCCTAAAGTGATTTCTATAAAAGTGCCTCCTGCGGCCGAATCTAAAAGATTTCTAGAAGCAAAATTCAATCCGGCATAAAAAATTTGTATAATCATCCTTAAATTCAAACCATGTGTAGGGCAATTACGTATCATTAATTTCATCCTCTCCCAAGATTGTGCAACATGCTCATGATCAAGTTGTTTAAAATTCATAATATCGTTTCTAAGAGAGATGATCTTAGCGGGAGGAAAATACTTAGAGATAAAAGCATCTTTGCACTTATTCCATGAATCAATACTATTTTTAGGCAAAGACGAAAACCAAGCTTTAGCAAGATCTCTAAGTGAAAACGGAAATAGCTTAAGTTTAACAAAGTTATTTAGATGGGTAGCGGCATCTTCACTAGGAAGGCCAGAAAACGGATTTTCATGAAAAGATTCAACAAAGCAGTATTAATCTCACAAGATTCAGCATCGGTAAGAGGAGCAATCGGAGTGCTAATAAAATCATTATTGTTGGTATTGGCAAAAAGTCACACAATTTAGTATTATCTTGAGCCATCGTGATAAGCAAGCAATCCAACACACAAGCAAACAAGTGAGGAAAAAGCGAACGGAAAGAGAGGGCGAAAGGAAAAGAGGGCGGATAAAATGACAAGGATGAAGTGGGGGAGAGGAAAACGAGAGGCAAATGGCTAATAATGTAATGCGAAGGATAAGAGTTGTGATGGGTACTTGGTATATCTTGACTTGGCGTAGATCTCCCTGGCAACAGCGCCAGAAATCCTTCTTGCTACCTCTTGAGCTTGCGTTGGTTTTCCCTTGAAGAGGAAAGGGTGATGCGGCAAAGAAGCATAAGTATTTCCCTTAGTTTTTGAGAACCAAGGTATCAATCCAGTAGGAGACCATGTGCGAGTCACCTCATACCTACACAAACAAATAAGAACCTCGCAACCAACGCGATAAAGGGGTCATGGCCACTTGCAAGAGTGAGATCTGATAGAAATAATGATAATAAGATAAATATTTTTGCTATTTTTATGATATAGATTGAAAGTAAAGATTGCAAAATAAGATAGATTGGAAACTTGTATGATGGAAAATAGACCCGGGGGCCATAGGTTTCACTACTGGCTTCTCTCAAGATAGCATAAGTTTTATGGTGGGTGAACAAATTACTGTCGAGCAATTGATAGAAAAGCGAATAATTATGAGAATATCTAGGTATGATCATGTATATAGGCATCACGGCCGTGACAAGTACACCGACTCCTGCCTGCATCTACTACTATTACTCCACACATCAACCGCTATCCAGCATGCATCTAGAGTATTAAGTTCATAAGAACAGAGTAACGCCTTAAGCAAGATGACATGATGTAGAGGGATAAACTCATGCAATATGATATAAACCCCATCTTTTTATCCTCGATGGCAACAATACAATACGTGTCATTTCCCTTTCTGTACCTGGGATCAAGCACCGCAAGATTGAACCCAAAGCTAAGCACTTCTCCCATTGCAAGAAAGATCAATCTAGTAGGCCAAACCAAACTGATAATTTGAAGAGACTTGCAAAGATAACCAATCATACATAATAGAATTCAGAGAAGATTCAAATATTGTTCATGGATAAACTTGATCATAAACCAACAATTCTTCTGATCTCGACAAATACACCGCAAAAAGAGTTACATCGAATAGATCTCCAAGAAGATCAAGGAGAACTTTGTATTGAGATCCAAAGAGAGAGAAGAAGAAGCCATCTAGCTAATAACTATGGACCCGAAGGTCTAAGTTAAACTACTCACACATCATCGGAGGTGCTATGGAGTTGATGTAGAGGCCCTCCGTGATCAATGCCCCCTCCGGTGGAGCTCCGAAAAGGCCCCAAGATGGGATCTCTTTGGTATAGAAGGTTGCGGCGGTGGAATTAGGTTTTCATGGTGATCTGTGATGTTCGCGGGGTATGTAGATATATATAGGAGCAAGAAGTAGGTCGGTGGAGCCACGAGGGGCCCATGAGGGTGGAGGGCGCGCCTAGGGGGGTTGGCGCGCCCCTGCCTTGTGGCCTCCTCGTTGGTTGCTTCACATCCACTCCAAGTCCTCTGGATCACGTTTGTTCCAAAAATCACGTTCCCGAAGGTTTCATTCCGTTTGGACTCCGTTTGATATTCTTTTTCTGCGAAACACTGAAATAGGCAAAAAAAACAGCAATTTGGGTTGGGCCTCCGGTTAATAGGTTAGTCCCAAAAATAATATAAAACTGTATAAATAAGCCCATTAAACATCCAAAACGGAATATATAATAGCATGGAGCAATAAAAAATTATAGATACGTTGTGGACGTATCACACCTCCATATACGAGAAACATATCTTTAGTCCTTTTTAGGTATTTCAGGATGTTCTTGACCGCTGTCCAGTGATCCACTCCTGGATTACTTTGGTACCTCCCTGCTAAACTTATAGCAAGGTACACATCAGGTCTAGTACACAGCATTGCATACATGATAGAACCTATGGCTGAAGCATAGGGAACACCTTTCATTTTCTCTCTATCTTCTGCAGTGGTCGACGCGCATTGAGTCTGACTCAACTTCACACCTTGTAATACATGCAAGAACCCTTTCTTTGCCTGATCCATTTTGAAGTTCTTCAAAACTTTATCAAGGTATGTGCTTTGTGAAAGTCCAATTAAGTGTCTTGATCTATCTCTATAGATCTTGATGCCCAATATATAAGAAGCTTCACCAAGCTCTTTCATTGAAAAATTCTTATTCAAGTATTTTTTATGCTATTCAGAAATTCAGTATCATTTCCGATTAACAATATGTCCTCTACATATAATATCAGAGATGCTACGGAGCTCCCACTCACTTTCATGTAAATACAGGCTAATCCAAAAGTTTGTATAAAACCATATGCTTTGATCATACTATCAAAGCGTATATTCAAGCTCCGAGAGGCTTGCACCAGTCCATAAATGGATCGCTGGAGCTTGCACACTTTGTTAGCACCTTTTGGATCGACAAAACCTTATGGTTGCATCATATACAACTCTTCTTTAAGATATCCATTAAGGAATGCAGTTTTCACATCCATTTGCCAAATTTCAGAATCATAAAATGCGGCAATTGCTAACATTCAGACGAACTTAAGCATCGCTATGGGTGAGAAGGTCTCATCGTAGTCAACTCCTTGAACTTGTCGAAAACCTTTCGCAACAAGTCGAGTTTTGTAGATAGTAACATTACCGTCAACGTCAGTCTTCTTCTTGGAGATCCATTTGTTCTCTATGGCCCGCCGATCATCGGGCAAGTCAACCAAAGTCCACACTTTGTTCTCATACATGGATCCCATCTCACATTTCATGGCTTCAAGCCATTTTGCGGAATCTGGGCTCATCATCGCTTCCTCATAGTTCGTAGGTTCATCATGGTCAAGTAACATGACTTCCAGAACAGGATTACCGTACCACTCTGGTGCGGATCTTACTCTGGTTGACCTACGAGGTTCGGTAGTAACTTGATCAGAAGTTTCATGATCATCATTAGCTTCCTCGTTGGTGTAGGAATCACTGGAACTGATTTCAGTGATGAACTACTTTCCAATAAGGGAGAAGGTACAATTACGTTGTCAAGTTCTACTTTCCTCCCACTCACTTCTTTCGAGAGAAACTCCTTCTCTAGAAAGGATCCATTCTTAGCAACGAATACCTTGCCTTAGGATATGTGATAGAAGGTGTACCCAACAGTCTCCTTTGGGTATCCTATGAAGACACATTTCTCCGATTTGGGTTTGAGCTTATCAGGTTGAAGCTTTTTCACATAAGCATCGCAGCCCCAAACTTTAAGAAACGACAACTTGGGTTTCACATAAGGTGTCGTCTCGACGGATTTAGATGGTGCCCTATTTAACGTGAATGCGGCTGTCTCTAAAGCATAACCCCAAAATGATAGCGGTAAATCAGTGAGAGACATCATAGATTGCACCATATCTAGTAAAGAACGATTACGACATTCGTACACACCATTACACTATGGTGTTCCAGGTGGCGTGAGTTGTAAAACTATTCTGCATTGTTTCAAATGAAGTCCAAACTCATAACTCAAATATTTGCCTCCACGACAAGATCGTAGAAACTTGATTTTCTTGTTACGATGATTTTCCACTTCACTCTGAAATTCTTTGAACTTCTCAAATGTTTCAGACTTATGTTTCATTAAGTAGATATACCCATATCTGCTCAAATCATCTGTGAAGGTTAGAAAATAATGATACCCGCCACGAGCCTCAATATTCATCGGACCACATACATCAGTATGTACGATTTCCAACAAATCTGTTGCTCGCTCCATTGTTCCGGAGAACGGCGTTTTAGTCATCTTGCCCATGAGGCATGGTTCGCAAGTACCAAGTGATTCCAAAAGTCCATCCGAATGAAGTTTCTTCATGCGCTTTACACCAATATGACCTAAACGGCAGTGCCACAAATAAGTTGCACTATCATTATCAACTCTGCATCTTTTGGCTTCAATACTATGAACATGTGTATCACTACTATCAAGATTTAGTAAAAATAGACCACTCATTAGGGGTGCATGACCATAAAATATATTACTCATATAAATAGAACAACCACATTCTCTGATTTAAATGAATAATCGTCTCGCATCAAACAAGATCCAGATATAATGTTCATGCTCAACGCTGGCACCAAATAACAATTATTTAGGTCAAATACTAATCCCGAAGGTATATGTAGAGGTAGCGTGCCGACGACGATCACATCGACTTTGGAACCATTTCCCACGTGCATCGTCACCTTGTCCTTAGCCAATCTTCGCTTAATCCGTAGCCCCTATTTTGAGTTGCAGATGTTTGCAACTGAACCAGTATCAAATACCCAGGCACTACTACGAGCATTAGTAAGGTACACATCAATAACATGTATATCAAATATACCTTTCACTTTACCATCCTTCTTCTCCGCCAAATACTTGGGGCAGTTTCGCTTCCAGTGACTAGTTCCTTTGTAGTAGAAGCACTCATTCTCAGGCTTAGGTCCAGATTTTGGTTTCTTCACTTGAGCAGCAACTGGCTTGCTGTTCTTCTTGAAGTTCCCCTTCTTTCCTTTACCCTTTTTCTTGAAACTGGTGGTCTTGTTGACTATCAACACTTGATGCTCCTTCTTGATTTCTACCTCTGCAGCTTTTAGCATTGCGAAGAGCTCGGGAATCGTGTTATCCATCCCTTGCATATTATAGTTCATCACGAAGCTCTTGTAGCTTGGTGGCAGTGATTGAAGAACTCTGTCAATGACACTATCATCAGGAAGATTAACTCCCAGTTGAGTCAAGTGGTTATGGTACCCAGACATTATGAGTATACGTTCACTGACAGAACTATTCTCCTCCATCTTGCAGCTGTAGAACTTATTGGAGACTTCATATCTCTCAATCCGGGCATTTGCTTGAAATATTAACTTCAACTCCTGGAACATCTGATATGCTCCATGACGTTCAAAACGTCGTTGAAGTCCCGGTTCTAAGCCGTAAAGCATGGCACACTGAACTATCGAGTAGTCATCAGCTTTGCTCTGCCAGGTGTTCATAACTTCTGGCGTTGCTCCTGCAGTGGGTTTGTCACCTAGCGGTGCTTTGAGGACATAATTCTTCTGTGCAGCAATGAGGATAATCCTCAAGTTACGGACCCGGTTTGTGTAATTGCTACCAGCATATTTCAAATTAGCTTTCTCTAGGAAGGCATGAAAATTCAACGGAACAACAGCACGGGCCATCTATCTACAATAACATAGACATGCAAAATACTATCAGGTACTAAGTTCATGATAAATTAAAGTTCAATTAATTAGATTACTTAAGAATTTCCACTTAGATAGACATCTCTCTAATCATCTAAGTGATCACGTGACCCATATCAACTAAACCATGTCCGATCATCACGTGAGATGGAGTAGTTTTCAATGGTGAACATCACTATGTTGATCATATCTACTAGATGATTCACGCTTGACCTTTCGGTCTCAGTGTTCCGAGGCCATATCTGCATATGCTAGGCTCGTCAAGTTTAACCCGAGTATTCTGCATGTGCAAAACTGGCTTGCACCCGTTGTATGTGAACGTAGAGCTTATCACACCTGATCATCACGTGGTGTCTCGGCACGACGAACTATAGCAATGGTGCATACTCCAGGAGAACACTTATACCTTGCAATTAGTGAGAGATCATCTTATAATGCTACCGCAGAAATAAGCAAAATAAGATGCATAAAGGATAAACATCACATGCAATCAATATAAGTGATATGATATGGCCATCATCATCTTGTGCCTTTGCTCTCCATCTCCAAAGCACCGTCATGATCACTGTCGGTGTCAAAACCGGCGGATCTCGGGTAGGGGGTCCCGAACTATGTGTCTAGGTGGATGGTAACAGGAGGCAGGGGACACGATGTTTTACCCAGGTTCGGGCCCTCTTGATGGAGATACAACCCTACGTCCTGCTTGATTAATATTGATGATATGGGTAGTACAAGAGTAGATCTACCACGAGATTAGAGAGGCTAAACCCTAGAAGCTAGCCTATGGTATGATTGTCTGTCCCTACGGACTAAAACCCTCTGGTTTATAAAGACACCGGAGAGGGCTAGGGTTACACAGAGTCGGTTACAATGGTAGGAGATCTACATATCCGTATCGCCAAGCTTGCCTTCCACGCCAAGGAAAGCACCTTCCGGACACGGGACTAAGTCTTCAATCTTGTATCTTCATAGTCCAGGAGTCCGGCCGAAGGTATAGTCCGACTGTCCGGACACCCCCCTAATCCAGGACTCCCTCAGTAGCCCCTGAACTAGGCTTCAATGACGACGAGTCCGGCGCCCAGATTGTCTTCGGCATTGCAAGGTGGGTTCCTCCTCCAAGTACTTCATAGAAGATTTTGAACACAAAGGTAGTGTCCGGCTCTGCAAAATAAGTTTCCACATAGTTCCATAGAGAGAATAATATTTACACAAATCTAATCTGCTGACGTATTCCGTAGCGTGACATCACACCACGGCTAAGTCCGTATTCGAATCGTTTTACTGTCCCACCTCAACGCGTTTAGTGAGGTGGTTTCCTTGGAATGTCTTGTTAAAGCAGAGATCGTGTCCCCTTATTCCAGGATTCTCATCAATACGGGCGTGGGTAACCCAACCGTACCCGTTGGTATGTTTTCTCGATCAAAGGCGAGTCCCAAACGGTCACGGGGAGGGCCCTTGGTATTCAACCTCTTATAAAGAGACCAGGGCCTTACTCCTTTCTTTCAATCTCAAATGAGTTCGCCCTTCGCCTCGAGTTCCAACACCCAAGGCTCCAGATTTCAGGCGCTTCGGGCCTTTGACAATGTCCGGTTCCGACCTTCAAGGCTGATGGATGCCCTCCTCCATCACGGAGGAGGACGTGCTGAAGTTAAGAGAGGCCAGGTTCTTGACCGGCGAAATCTGGCATAGGCTGCCTGCTCAAGGGCAGGTCATTCCCACTCCCAAGCCTAGTGAGAGTGTGGTGTTCATGTCTCACTTCCTTCGGGGGCTAGGCTTCCCGACGGATCCCTTCGTGAGGGGGCTCATGTTTTATTATGGGCTGGAATTTCACAACTTAGCTCCGGAGTCCATCCTCCATATTTCCTCATTCATCGTCGTGTGTGAAGCCTTCCTCCGTATTACTCCTCACTTCGGACTATGGCTCAAGACCTTCAAAGTAGAGCCGAAGATTATCGAGGGACGGCACGCGGAGTGCGGAGGTGCTTTTATAAGCAAGAATGCTAGTGCTCCATGGCCCGAGGGCTCTTTTCAAGGGGAGTCCAGCTTATGGCAATGAGAGTGGTTTTATATCACAGCTCCCAGGAGCACCAAGTGGGTGGCGCTGCCTGCTTTCTTCTCGGGTCCCCCGCCGCGACTAGTGTCATGGGTCAATAAGGGGCTGGACTGGGGGTCGGCAAAGGACGTGCGCCTGTTGCAGGGCCGCATCCGAGATCTCCTTGAAAGAGACATCAGTCTGGTCGTGGTGACGCAGGTTATGTTAATTCGCCGAGTTCTGCCCTGCAAATGTCGCCCCCTCCGCCTGTGGGAGTTCAACCCGGAGGGGCCACGAGTTCTCCAACATTTTCTTGGCATGACGCCCGTGGAGATGTACAAATTATTCTTCGGACCACAAGTAGTGTGTCCGGATTCTACGGAGGACGTAGGTCTGAGCTGCAATCGTCCGGATACTCAAGTAAGTAGCCTTGTGCCCGGACTCGCTATCCGTATATTTATCATAAAATTGCCCCTAAAAGAGTTGTCCTTTAAACAGGAGTGGATAGCGAAAGAAAAGCTAATCAGGGGTCCGGCCCCGCTCCCCGAGCCCATGCCGGATCCCGTGCTAGTCAGGATGTTGGAGGTTGTGCCTTCGGAGGAAAGCGAGGGAGGGGACAAGAAAGCTACAACCTCCTAGAAGAAGGTTGTCTGGAAGGGAGGAATCGAAAATTCCTCTCCTCAGGGGAAGAAGAGGACCGCCTTTGACGATCTGGAGACCATGGCCTCAAAGCGGGGGAAGAAATCTTCGTCAGAGGGTCCTGCGCCGGGGGATACTTCGGCCGAATTATGACCTCAAGGGGATCAGCCCTCCACCGAGCCGTAAGTAGAGAGGAGTTTTCTCTTTAAGAAATGAGAGAAATCCTTGCGTTATATCTGAGAAGAGTAATCAAAAATTTACCTTGTAGCTCAGACCTTACCCCTTCTCAGCAGAGCTCGTCTTCGGGGGATCTTCTTTCGGAGATGATGGAGAGCGGAATGCCTCCCCCTGCCGTACCGCCTTGGGAGGCGGGCGATCCTGAGGTATCGTCGCGGAGGGTTTCTCCGAATCCGGCAGGTCTGGAAGGTAGTCATATGGCCCCCCAAAGCCCTCCGCGTCTGGCCTTCGAAAAGGGCCATCGGACGAGTCTGGCACCGTCTGGTGCGCGGTCGGATGAGCTGAAGGATCTGCTAGGGCGAGCATCTATCTCAGAGGACCATCGTGCATTGATGGGTACGATGATTGAGAGGATTTCATCCGCGGAGAGCGGATTGCACAAGGCCGTCAGGAGTTTACTGACAGGTTTTGAGGTACGTGAAATAATGTACCCTTTTTGGACAGTTGCACATAAATAAGATGCACCCTGTGTAGATAGTAGCCCCTGAGACTCTGTGCATTGTCAAAAGTGACGGCGCACAGAGGATCATAATCCCAGGTCTAATATGCCGCCTTCATACGTAGGTGGCGAAGTGTCCGGTGGCAAGCCGGACTGATGAATTTGCCGAGCTAAAGCGGCAACTTGACGTGGCAGATGCCGACATCGCGCTTGTCAACAAGCGGCTTGACGAGGCACAAGGTATGTAATTCCTCCGGCGGCACCTGGTAAGAGGAGCTTTATGCCAGTATCTTACAATGTGTGCGCTTGATGCAGATGGTGCTACTGCCATGGAGAAT
The DNA here is from genome assembly GCF_003073215.2 of Triticum urartu. Classification (NCBI taxonomy): domain Eukaryota; kingdom Viridiplantae; phylum Streptophyta; class Magnoliopsida; order Poales; family Poaceae; genus Triticum; species Triticum urartu. The sequence continues at coordinate 658,670,835 of NC_053028.1, read as the reverse complement.
CTTTGGGCGGAACTTGCCTCAGCCAAGGAGCAAGCCAGGAAAAGTGATGCGGCTGCCGGAAAGGCAATTGAGGAGATGAAAGTCGAACAGGCTGCTCACTGCCGAAGCAAGAAGGAAATGGCCGAGATGGCCGTGAAGCTGACGAACGCTACTGACCGTTGCAAGCTTCTTGAAAAAGAAGATCGGGCGGAATAGACGGACCTGGAGAAGGCCGTTGCCGATGCCAAGGATGCTCGCTCTGTGATGAGAGCTATGAAGGAGGAGCTGCGTCAGGCCGGAGAGATTGCGGTTGGAAAGCCCTTTATGCTGCGGAGGAAATTTTGTGATCCTAAACATTCTTCGTTGGACCGGATGTGCAGTACGGCGGACACCTATCTGGATTTGGCAGTGAGTGCCGCAGATGCGGCCGAACACTTCCGAGATCAAGAAGATCGCGAAGTGGAAAAGCTCTTTTGGTCGCAGTTCCACAATCCGGAGCGTCCGCTGTCATTAGCCAATCATTTGACCGAATGGGCTGAGCTAAATAGGTTGTCCAGACTCGCCATGAAGTATGTCATGAGTTATCTGTGGCCATAGAGGCCAGAGCCGAAAAGTTATTTCAACTTGGTGCAGCAGTTCCTTGGTGCGGCGCCGCATATCAATGCGATGAAAAGGTCAGCGTGCATAGAGGGTGCGCGGATGGCTCTTGCCCATGTCAAGACATACTGGGCGGAAATGGAGGCTACCGCTGTTGCATCCCCAGACTAGGATGAAAGCCGAGCACTATTTTCAGGAAGTTCTGCAAGGCGCTCGTTGTCGGAGTAAATAGCCATGGGTAGCCTAGCCGGCTTCCCCTGGCCCTTCTGAAAAAGTTACGAGCCCGCCCGGCTCTCAAAAATCCAAGACATGGGGCCGCCTTCCCCTTGCTGGCTGCCACCCAGGCCGGCTTTCGGGAGGCGGTCCGATTTTAGCCCTCATGAGAAGGCCGACTCCAAGAAGCCGGCCATGAGAAGGCCGACTCCAAGAAGCCGGCTCCCCATAAAGCGGTCAGGACCATACCCACAAAGTTTGCACCCACCTAACGGCAGTGCGACGGGGCGTGGCTACAGTGAAGCCTACCACCCCCGAATCCCGGAGCACGCCTGGCACAGTGCGCCGTACGGGGTAGGCATGACCCGTCCGGCGCGGCACTGTTGCCATGTTGACCCTGGCATCACCCACGAGGGGCCGCCAGCGTGGCCCACAGGCGGTGGGTCCCTTTGAGCAGAGAGACGCCCCAAGGTGGCCACGCCTCCAACCAGTCGGCCCAACACAGAGCCGGCTCCCCGCAGCCGGCTTGCTGCCTCCCTCGAAGAAGACGCCCCATTAAGGAGACAAGACGCGGTGAGGCTACAGCGATCACCTGACATGCGGCGGTACTGTAGCCGCGCTTACCATGACGAAGCCCACGTCAACGAGATGGAGCCACAGTAACCAGACGCCGACCAGGCCCTGGACTGTGGGCCTGCCTGTCGACCAAGGGGCCGGCAGCTGGCTGGACCCACCAGTCGGCGGGCCCCAGCAGCCGGCGCAGAAGCCGGCGAGCGCAGTCACAGACGGCTGGGCCCCGCGCCCAGTCGGATTACCATTGTACCCCCGAGGGGTAGGCCTATATAAACCCCGCGGAGCACCCATGCAAAGGGGTCGACCCCTTGCTAGTTCTAGACACCACATAAGGAGAAGAAGCAGGCTAGCCGTGCCCTTCTTCCTCCTCCCACCAAACAGCACAAGGAGCGTTGTGTAGCTACTTGATTCATCTAGTGAACATGCAGAGACCCCGCAGAGCAGCAGTAGGGGTGTTATCTCCACGGAGAGCCCCGAAGCTGGGTAAGATCCGCCGGCATGCATGTCTTCGCCTTATCCCGTTTCCAGGCACCGGCGACGTCTTACTGGCTCCCACAATGATAAGCCACCCGTTGGCATATGTCGCACCTACCACCCGACATTTGGCGCCCACCGTGGTGCCAGGTGCACCGTCGTCCGGAGACCTGTTCTGGACGGGAACCCTCTTCCTCCCCAGCGAGTGCAGCCAGCCCGGCACGCCCGATGGCGCTTGCCACGATGCGCTGCAAGGCATCACCAGCATCTGTGCGGCGAGCAGCCTCGTCGATCTCCTCGACGAAACTCTCATCTCCGACGAGCTCGCCTCCGATGCGGACACCGACCACCTCGCCAACCTTCTCAGCCAGCTCCATGTCTCCAGCGAGCCCACTGCGGACCTGGAGTCTGTTGGCTCCACTGACCCGATGCCTGTCGACTCCGACACGGCCTCCTACGACACCTTCCCCACCAACGTCATGATCTACAACGACCCGCTTCCTCGAGCCGACGGCTGGGATGCTGTCACCACCGAAGTGATGGTTGTCGGCCATGGCGGCCCGGCCGACGAGAGCACCCCCGACGCTTCGCACGCGGCGGCCCACGACTTGTCCGCTCCCCTCCCGGCTAACGCCGACGACGAAGCACTGGAGGCACGCCGCCTCGCCCTCCTCGCAGAGGGCCGGAGGCTGGCTTCCGTAAGACACCTCACTTAGGCCTATCAGCGCGAAGCTGACCGCGCCGCCTTCGGCACGCCGGCCCCGGGCGGGCCAAGCCGGGCTGGCCTTGTCAAGCAGCGCAGCGCCGTCATCGCCGACACGCTGGGAGTCGACCGCCCGGTCTATGCCACTCCGCTCGAGAACTTGCGTGCCGCCCAGGCGGCTGTAGACGAGTTGGATGGCTTGGAGGCCGAAGACCTCCCCCACATGACCCGGCGCATCCAGCAATTGATTGACGCAGCCGCGCAGCGACACGGGGAGGGCCCTTGATTGACACGGCGTGACGTCCCGGACGCCGACTACGAGCAACAACCGCGCGCGACGCGAGAAGGAGCTGGCTGCCAGCCGCAGCGGGACCCGGATCTCCATCGAGCGAGACGTGGACGGTCATCCCCGAGCCATGGAATGGCGGGGCGACCCGCCTCCGCCTCCGCCCGGTGGAGAGAGATATCCCGCCCCGCCGCCAGTAGACCCCGAGCATCCAGAGAGGTTTGCCGTCATCGGGGCAAACCTGAACAGCAAATAGGAAGGCGAGCTCGCCGATTTCCTCCGTGAGAATTGGGACATCTTTGCATGGACCCCAAGGACATGCCGGGTGTTCCGAGGAAATTCGCCGAGCACAAACTACACGTTCGAGAAGACGCAAAGCCAGTCAGACAACCCCTTCACCGACTGTCGGAGGAGAAACGCAGGATTGTAGGGGAGGAGATAGTCCGGCTTTTGGCAGCCGGCTTCATTATGGAAGTTTTCTTTCCAGAGTGGCTCGCCAACCCGGTCCTTGTGCTAAAGAAGAACAACAAGTGGCGCATGTGTATAGACTACACGAGCCTCAACAAGGCCTGCCCCAAAGATCCTTTTGCCCTGCCAAGGATTGACCAAGTGATAGACTCCACAGCCGGATGCGAGCTATTGAGTTTCTTGGATGCTTACTCCGGATATCATCAGATAAAGCTGGATCCGGACGACCGCCTGAAGACCGCCTTCATCACGCCATTTGGAGCCTTCTGCTACCTGACTATGACATTCGGCTTGAGAAATGCCGGTGCCACTTTTTAGCATTGCATGCAGAAGTGCCTCCTCAAGCAACTCGGCAGAAACGCTCACGTTTACGTGGACGACATCGTGGTGAAGACGGAGAAGCGCGGCACCTTGCTAGGAGACCTCAAGGAAACGTTTGAGAACTTACGCCGGTTCCAAATCAAGCTCAACCCCGAGAAATGCGTGTTCGGAGTGCCAGCCGGCCAGCTCCTAGGCTTCCTGGTCTCCGAACGCGGCATCGAATGCAACCCGGTGAAGATCAAGGCCATCGAGAGAATGGCGATCCCCACCAAGCTTCAAGACATCCAGAAGTTCACCGGGTGCTTGGCCTCCTTGAACCGCTTCATCAGCCGGCTCGGAGAGAAAGCTCTCCCCCTCTACCGCCTCATGAAGAAGAGCACTCACTTCGAGTGGAGCGACCAGGCCGACCAAGCTTTTCACGAGCTGAAGAAGATGCTGGCCACGCCGCCCGTTCTGGCGGCGTCGACTGAGAAAGAGCCCATGCTCCTCTACATCGCCGCAACCAGCAGGGTGGTCAGCACCGTCATCGTAGTCCAGTGCCCTGAAGAAGGCCGAGCCCAGCCGGTCCAGAGGCCGGTGTATTATTTGAGCGAGGTGATGTCCGCCTCAAAGCAGAACTACCCGCACTACCAGAAGATGTGTTACGGCGTGTACTTCACCGCCAAGAAGCTGAAGCCCTACTTTCAAGAGCATCCCGTCACAGTCGTATGCACCGCCCCGCTAGCCGAGATCATAGGCAGCCGGGACGCATCCGGCCGGGTTGCGAAATGGGCCATCGAGCTGGCCCCGTACACGATCTTCTACCAGCCCCGCACCGCCATCAAGTCCCAAGCACTGGCCGACTTCCTCGTCGACTGGGCCGAGACCCAGTACCTGCCGCCAGCTCCCGACTCCACCCATTGGCGCATGCACTTTGACGGGTCCAAGATGCGCACCGGCTTGGGAGCCGGCGTCGTCCTTACCTCTCCGAAAGGCGAAAAGCTTAGATACACGCTACAGATCCACTTTGCCGCCTCCAACAATGTGGCCGAGTACGAGGCGCTCATACACGGGCTCCGGCTTGCCAAAGAACTTGGCATTCGCCGGATCCTATGTTATGGCGACTCGGACCTGGTGGTCCAGCAATCATCTTGCGACTGGGACGCCAAGGACGCGAATATGGCAAGCTACCGCTTCCTGGTCCAACAACTCAGCGGATACTTTGAAGGATGCGAGTTCCTCCACGTACCACGAGCCGACAACGAGCCAGCCAATGCCCTGGCTCGAATAGGCTCCACTCGGCAAGCAATTCCAACCGGCGTCGCTCTACAATGCCTCCTCAAGCCATCTATCAAGCCGTCTCCAGAATCCGATTCCATCTTCGTGCCGCCTGACCCCGATGCGGCCGTGTTCGGCTCGAAAGAACCAAGTAGGCGACCCCAAGACTCCTGTAGCCGGCCCGGCGATTGCCGCACCCGGCTCGGGGACTTCGGCAGCCGGCTCGGGGACTGCCGCACCCGGCTCGGGGACTGCGGTAGCCGGCCCAGGGACTGCACCAGCACAACAGTCGGCGGCCGACTCCAGCACCTCACCGCCCAGCCCGCCCACCCTGGTGGCAGTAGCCACATTGGCAGTAGAAGAAGTCGCGGCTCCATCATGGGCTTAGTCCGTCCTCAACTTCCTAGTAAACCAAGACCTGTCGGCTAACGAATCAGAAGCAAGACAAGTCCAACGTCGAGTCGGAGCATACACAATCGTCAACAGAGAGCTCGTCAAGCGCAGTGTCACTGGAGTCCTCCAACGGTGCATCGAGCAAGAGAAAGGCATTGCAATCCTCAGAGACATTCACCAAGGAGAATGCGGCCACCATGCAGCCTCAAGATCACTTGTCGCCAAAGCCTTCCGCCATGGTTTCTTCTGGCCGACTGCTTTGGATGATGCCAAAGAATTAGTTAAACATTGCAAGGGGTGCCAACTCTTCAGCTCCAAGCAACACATGCCGGCCTCGGCACTCAAGACCATTCCCCTCACTTGGACCTTTGCCGTTTGGGGACTGGACATGGTGGGCCCATTCAAGATGGCACGCGGCGGCATGACGCATTTGCTCGTCGCCGTGGATAAATTCACCAAGTGGATTGAGGCAAAGCCGATCAAGAAGCTGAATGGGCCGACTGCTGTGACATTCATCGCAGACATAACAGCACGGTACGGCATGCCACACAACATCATCACTAACAATGGCACGAATTTTGCCAAAGGAGCCTTGGCACGTTTCTGCGCAGCCCAAGGTATCCGGCTGGACTTAGCATCCGTCGCCCACCCGCAGTCAAACGGCCAGGTCGAGTGAGCCAACGGCCTCATCCTCTCCGGCATCAAGCCTCGACTGATCGTACCTCTGGAGCACTCAGCCGGCTGTTGGCTCGATGAGCTGCCGGCTGTCCTCTAGAGTCTGCGCACTACACCAAACAAGTCAACCGGCTTCACCCCTTTCTTCCTTGTGTATGGTGCCGAGGCGGTCATCCCAACTGACATCGAGTTTGACTCGCCTCGAGTAACCATGTACACGGAAGCGGAGGCCAAGGAAGCACGAGAAGACGGCGTCGACCTACTGGAAGAAAGACGGCTGTCAGCCCTCACTCGGTCTGCCATCTACCAGCAGGGTTTGCGCCGCTACCACAGCCGGAAGGTCAGGCCAAGATCTTTCCAAGAGGGCGATCTTGTGCTCCGGCTGATCCAGCGAACAGCCGGCCAACACAAGCTCTCAGCCCCTTGGGATGGCCCCTTCGTCATCAGCCGAGCCCTAGGCAACGACTCCCACTACCTGATCGATGCACAGAAGCCGAAGGCACGCAAGAGAGACGACTCCGGCAAGGAGTCGGAACGACCATGGAACGCCAACCTCCTTCGAAGGTTTTACAGTTGAAAGGCAGTATGTATCAGGCTAACTTTTGTATTAAGTACAAGACAATAGACCCCCCGAGGAGGGCTCGGGGACCGCCATCCCTTATTTATGAATGAAAAATATCATGCTTATAACCTTGTCATTTCATTTACTTGTTCCGTCCGGCACCGGGTTCGACTAGTCGTCTCGGGGACTGGCCGACTGGAGTTATATTAGAAGTCCTACCCGCAGTCAGAATAGTAGTGTGCCGGCTCCCAAGCCTTCTCTTGCCAAAAGTCGCAGTTTGAAGAACCGGCTGTCCGGCTGGCAAGAGTTAAAGGCAGGAACGGGCGCCCACACGAAAAATGGCTAGGGACTAATGGACTAATATAACAAAAGTCGGTTTTTCTCACACCGCCGACTGGCTACCAGAGTAGCCGGCCGGCCGGCTTCCATTCACTTCACTTCAATCCAAGAAAGCTCATGTGCTTGCCTCCCCAAAGAGGGAAGGCGGCAAAGGAAAAAGCCTAAGGATAAAAAAGCATACGCGAATGGAAACCAAACATGCACATAATAATATTTACATAAAAAGGCCTCCGAGAGGCCAGCATTCAACATAGTTTGGATACACCCCCAGTGGGTGGAACTGCGAAAACTTAACAAAGATTGTTCCAAAGACAACAAGCAGGAAAGATAAAGACGGCAGGTCAAGCTGGCGGAGCGGCCGACGAGCCAGACTGGTTGGTGGAGACGGTCGTGCCAGCTGAAGGAGCGGCCGGCTGGCGAACTTCGGCTTTGTTGCCACCTACCGCAGAGGGCGCGCTTCCACGCGCCTCGTTACTGGAGGCACGATTGGCCTGAGGTCGGCCGGTTGTTCCACCAACCGGCTCGACGTCTTCGCCGTCCTCTTCGTCGTCCTCGCCTTCATCGCTGGAGGCAATCTCCTCCGCCGAGTCCTCGCCCACCGCCGGTTCAGCCCGAACCACTCCTCCGGCTGAGCAACACCGTCATCATCGATTTTGGGTGCGAAAATGCTGATGTCGGTGCACTCGGCGATCATCGAAGCTCGCTGGGTGATAGCCGGCCTCACCTCCTCCAGCTCCGCGTCGGCCTCCATCCGCCAAGTGCGCAGCTGGTCCAGGCTCAGCCCTGGGTACCAAGCCCAAACGAACTCCAACACCCGCCCGGCTCCGAGGCGGGCCGCCGACGCCTTCCAAGCCTCAAAGCGACCAACTGCAGCCTCCAGCCAATCGGCAGTTCGGCTTGGGGTGCGGGGGATCGTCTCGCCGGGCCAGAGGGCGGCCAGCTCTTGCGCCCCGGCACGTTGGAGCCGGCGAAGCATCCGATGAGCCGGCTGCAACCGCGCCTGGAAAGCCAAGAGCTGCTCCTCGAGCATCCGGTTCGCATCCGGCGCGATGTTGGCCCCCGCCTAACGACGCGCCTCGCGATGGGCCTCAATGCTTTGGGCGGCGAAGGCAGAGTAGCCCGGGAAGTAATCTGCAAAAAACAACAAGCAGCACCTCAAGATAAGCCAAAACCCAGGCGGCAAGGGGCAGGGGAGGGCCGAGGAAGGCGGCTTACCGTCGATCAAGTCCTCGATCCGGCCGAAGCCTTCATCCAGGGCTCGCCGGGTCTCAGCCCAGCTCGCCGCCTCTGTCTCATACTCCGCCTTCAAGGCGGCTTCGCTATCCTGCGCCGCCTGCAGGGCCGCCTTGTGGCTCTCCTCTTGGTCGGCTAGCTTCTTGGCTAGGCGATCCCGTTCCTGGACCAAGGCGGCGTACTTGGCCTCCTTGGTATGAAGGGCAGCCTTTGCTTCGCCGAGCTCCTTCCTCAAGTCGACGTTGGCCCCTGAAGACAAAGAAAAAGAAAAACCAATAAGGAAAGAGTCGTCAAGAAAGATCTGACCCGACTGTGCAGCAGTCGGCCCGAATCTCGGGGACTACACCTAGTGGGTGCGCTGACGCGCCCCCACAGGAGACAGACAAGATCGAGTACTTACTTCGGCTGTCGGCCAGGTCGTCGGTCCTCCGGCTCAACTCCCGAGCCTGGGAGTTGAAGGCGGCAGCACAAAGATTGTGATATTCCCAAAAGTTTAGAAAAAAGCAAAGTAAGGTAGCCGTCGAGAAAGATCCGACCCGACTGCGCAGCAATCGGCCCGAATCTCGGGGACTACACCCAGTGGGTGCGATGACGCGCCCCCACGGAAGAAATTAAGACAGCAAAGCAGCCAAGAGCGAAGGACTCACCCGGATAGTGGCTCGCGTTGACAAGAACTCCTGGGTGAACTGTTGCAGCAGGGCGGCCTGAGCTTGCAGCCGGCTCCGGACCCCTTAAGCCGCCACATTCAGCTCGCCAGTCCCCCCGCTGGGAGTCTACTCCGACGTGGCAGTGCTGGCCGCCTCCAGATCTTCCGCTGACTGGCCTGCGCCCGCGACTCGGCGCAACTCCAGCGGAGCGGCGCCTCCCCCTGCGCGCCGGCTCGTCGCCGGCTGCACCTCGAGGCCGGCTCTGTTCTCCGGCCGGCCCCTCTGGCGCCGCTGACGATTGCCCGCCTTGGCCCGCTCCAGTTGGCGCTGCTGGCGGCGCTCTCCTCTTGAAGGCCACGGGGTCCTCCCCCCTTTCCATCAGCGGCGGGTCTTGGACGATCTCCTCCGCCAAGGGCAATGGGGTGTTGGGGGCTACGGCTCGGAGAGGAATGGCGAGCAGCGGAGGCTGGTTACGCGAGCTTTCCGCCTCCGTCTCCACGGTAGCCGCCTCCGTCTGGGCCTTGGCTGCCGCGTCGGCCTGCTCCCTCGCCGCCTGGGCGGCCGCCTTCTCCACCGCCTCGCGCTCCTCCCGCGCTTCGCGGGCGTTCCGCTCTGTGGCCCCCCTGAGATCGGCGCGGGGGTCCACGCGGCGGGAGCTCGAAGACCCTCCAGCCGGCCCCACGACGGAGCCGCCCGGACCCCGCTCAAGGGAAAGCGGCGCCCTGTCCAGCAAGCGAGAAAAAGTTAAGAAGAATATTCGAAGAGAAAGAAAATGATGAAGGGCATGCGACCAGGCAACCAGTGACTTACGCCGAAACAACCTGAGGCTGCTTCACCGCCTTGCGGAAGCGGGGCGCCTTCGCGGCCGCCTCGTCTCGTTTTGTCGCCGCGGTGGAGGGCTTGGACTTCTTCGGCCAACTACCGAAGAGGCCTGAAGCGGCCCGGCGCTTCTGCGCGCCGCCGGCCGCCGGCGCGATAGACGAGCCCGCGCCCTGATGGTCGGCCGCCGGCTGGCGACGCAGGGCGACTCCGGCTTCGAAATCGTCCGGCCAGTCCTCGAAGCTCGCGGTGAACCTTGAGCCTCCGGGCTCGGCGCTGTCCCCCACGACGGCGTCTTCCATGGTGGCCGCCCCCAAGTCCGGGTCATCAACGTCGTCCACAGTGCGGTCGGGGGCATACTGGCATTCAATCCCTGCCACCCCGGCCGGCGGCGGAAGAAGAGGGTTCTGCTCAAAAGAACCGACTAGTCAGAAGCCGGCCGTCACGAAGCCGGCTGACGATTAAAAGAAGATAGAGAGACAAGCTTACCACGGGCGGAGGATTGGCACGAGAATACTCGCCTTGCCGTATTGCCAATCCCTGGCGAGCTTGCAGTTGGCGATGTAATTAACCATGAGCGCCACCTCCGCGTGGGGCATTTCCCATGTGCTCAGCCGGCTTGGGTCGAAGCGGCCACTCATCTGACACATCATATCGGGCCGGCTTTGGAGAGGAAGAATCCGGCGCTCCACGAAGGCGGCCACCAAGTCGGCCCCGCGCAGGCCTTCCGACTGGATCATCACCCGAAGCCGGGAGACGGCGGCGTTCCCGGCCGGAGACAGTGACCGGGCCCGGAAACTCCACGAGGGCTGCCTCCCAGCCGGCGGGCCGGCTAAGTAAGCCGGCAGGTTGATGTAGTCTCCTTCTCGGCGACGTTCTTCACGTAGAAGTATGATTTTTGCCAGACCTTCACCGACTGGATTAGGGGGATGGGCGGGAACGGATTGTTCTCGCTCGCCCTCCTCATGGCGATGAAGGCCCCGCAGGGTGCGGGCACACCGGCGACGGTGCCGAGTTTGCTCTGAAAGAACTCACCCCAGAGCTCCAGCGTGGGGAGCAGCCCCAAGAAGCCTTCACAGAGGGAGACGAAGGCCGACAGCAGCATCACCGCATTGGGCGTGAGGTGATGCGGCTGGAGGTTGTAGAACTCCAGGAAGGAGCGCAGAAATCCGCTCGCCGGATGGCCGAAGCCGCGCAAGCAGTGCGAGCGGAAGACGACCCGCTCGCCCTCCTCCGGTGCCGGCGAGATCTCCTTCTCCGGCGCCAGGCGGACCTGTACGAGGTCGGCGCCGGGCAGGCGCCGAGTCTGGCGGAGGAACTCCACATGATCTTCATGGACGTTGGAGCCGTCCCACGAGCTCGACAACGCCATGGGAGCAGGACGATGTGGGGGTGCTGTGATGGGAAGTTGCGACGGCAGCGAGAGGAAGAAACGAGGATTAGGAGGGGCGGAGCAAGAAAGAGCGTGCGAACCTCTATCGCTCTCCCTCCTCCCCCTAATTATAGGCTAGCGTGGCGGAGCCGAGGAGGCGCGGCATGGGGAAGCGTGGGGAACGATCGTGCCCACTCCCCACGTCCCGCGATTATTGAGCCTTAACGGCGAAACAAAACTGCCTCGAGAAGGCGAGCGGCCCCTGTGGGCCACGGAAGATCCACGCCCGGACCAAGGCTCGCGAGTGGCGGGCCTGGGCCTGCGGCGGCGTCCCGTCGCGCGCGTGCACTCGCAGGATCTCGCTGCCACGTGGCCGCGGGAGGGCCCGTGGTCAATACGCAGGTCCGCCCCTCCTCCCGCCTACAAGACGCGGGGCTCTCTGAAGTCGGCATACGCCCGCAAAGCCGGCTCTTCAAGATGGGAAGCTGACCAAGCTTCTCGTCCCCCTGCTCGCCTCGGAGCTCGATCAGCTTCGGGGAATACTGTCGGAGTAAATAGCCATGGGTAGCCTAGCCGGCTTCCCCTGGCCCTTCTGAAAAAGTTACGAGCCCGCCCGGCTCTCGAAAATCCAAGACATGGGGCCGCCTTCCCCCTGCTGGTTGCCACCCAGGCCGGCTTTCGGAAGGCGGTCCGACTTTAGCCCTCATGAGAAGGCTGACTCCAAGAAGCCGGCCATGAGAAGGCCGACTCCAAGAAGCCGGCTCCCCATAAAGCGGTCAGGACCGTACCCACAAAGTTTGCACCCACCTAATGGCGGTGCAACGGGGCGTGGCTACAGTGAAGCCTGCCGCCGCCGAATCCCGGAGCACGCCTGGCACAGTGCGCCGTACGGGGTAGGCATGACCCGTCCGGCGCGGCACTGTTGCCATGTTGACCCTGGCATCACCCACGAGGGGCCGCCAGCGTGGCCCACAGGCGGTGGGTCCCTTTGAGCAGAGAGACGCCCGAAGGCGGTCACGCCTCCAACCAGTCGGCCCAACACAGAGCCGGCTCCCCGCAGCCGGCTTGCCGCCTCCCTCGAAGAAGACGCCCCATTAAGGAGACAAGACGCGGTGAGGCTACAGCGATCACCTGACATGTGGCGGTACTGTAGCCGCGCTTACCAGGACGAAGCCCACGTCAACGAGATGGAGCCATAGTAACCAGCCGCCGACCAGGCCCTGGACAGTGGGGCCTGCCTGTCGACCAAGGGGCCGGCAGCCGGCGGGACCCACCAGTCGGCGGGCCCCAGCAGCCGGCGCAGAAGCCGGCGAGCGCAGTCACAGACGGCTGGGCCCCGTGCCCAGTCGGATTACCATTGTACCCCCGAGGGGTAGGCCTATATAAACCCCCCGGAGCACCCATGCAAAGGGGTCGACCCCTTGCTAGTTCTAGACACCACATAAGGAGAAGAAGCAGGCTAGCCGTGCCCTTCTTCCTCCTCCCACCAAACAGCTCAAGGAGCGTTGTGTAGCTACTTGATTCATCTAGTGAACATGCAGAGACCCCGCAGAGCAGCAGTAGGGGTGTTATCTCCACGGAGAGCCCCGAAGCTGGGTAAGATCCGTCGGCGTGCATGTCTTCGCCTTATCCCGTTTCCAGGCACCGGCGATGTCTTACTGGCTCCCACAATGATAAGCCACCCGTTGGCATATGTCGCACCTACCACCCGACACTCGTTTAATAGAGACGCAGTGCTCGAAGGATACTATATTAGAATAGCATATATTATTGTAAAACAATATTTTGATAAATTGTAGAAGCTTTTTATACTTGTGCCTGCAAGTATTATAATACCTCCTGTGCGGCCGTTTAACATATATGTCTATATAATCTGAAAGATGGCAGTCGTCGGCTTCATCCCCCACGCACATAATGCGAGGGTGTTCGCAGAAGGCGCATTTTCACACTTGATCCAACGTCTTGGTCCTACAAAGGAGGTGATAGCCCAGCGAACTAGGCAATCGGACTATGATGCTTTATCACTTTCACTTAGCCATAGGAGTTTGATAGTGAGGCGACTTATATAGCCCCTGGTGGCGCCTGCGCTCGCCCGAACTCGGGGCGCGTATGTGCCTGGTCGGGATGCGGCCCTTCGTTAATGCGGAGGAATCCTAAAGATTCTGGTAAGTCATTGAGTGGTTGACCAGTCTCACGCTATATCGTGACAGTCAGTGTTCGGCTTTCTCTACTGAGGTGCTCGCTTGGCCGAACCGGGGCTCAATCGCAGTAGTTCTCCTGGTGCCGCCTTAGCCGATAGAGCGGAACGTAAGGTAGCAAAACATAGGAGTCGGGCAAACCCAACATTTGACCAAAGACATGATTCGGAGCTGATGCATATAAGGCCAAACTTGCGACGCCGAACACTCCCTAAGGTATTCGGTCTTTATGAGGGCGGGCGGGATAACGCCCTTAGTAATAAGCCCCTAGTGTCCAGGTACGCGCAAAACTCTGACGTGGCCACATGCCAAAACGCCAGCCTCCTCCTTGGTTATACCAAGAAACCAGGGGATGTGTATCAACAAGAGACAGTAAAAAAGGTTTACGCAGGGTCTTAATCTGAAAAGAATCCTTGGAACGGGTCCCTGCTGCATGTCTACGCCTGTGTCTCCGTTGTGCCGTATCCTGGACGGGCGTAGCACAGTGTTCATCTGTAAAAGAGAGGAACTTAGTTAAAGAAAGATCGTGCCGAACATGAGTTATACTAAATAAACAAAGTATAAATCAAAATGGGTAAAATTGAGCTTTATTGTCTCTTGTTTTATATGCGCGGAGCCCCTAGTACAGGGGTATACAGTTATTAAGCCTTTATCAATTGTATGTTTATGCCGGACTCGTCTAGCTGTGTCCGTGGTCCTGACGACCTGTTTAGGTGCTTTGGCTTTTGAAGCCGCTTTATTGTGGGGCTGTCAAGGCAGCCGCAGTGTCTTCCGCGCGGGAGGAACACTCAATGTTTTCCCTTTAATGAGATGATTCCTCATGGACCGGGCATCTTAAGCGTAAGAGATGCATAATGTAGTATTGCATTAAAGCGGGCGAAAGCTTCGCGCCCCAGCAGTGCTTGATAGGTACTTGAGAATGGGGCGATGTGGAAAGTTAGTTGTTCGCGATGGAAGTTATCGGGGGAGCCGAACATAACTTCTAACCGGAGAGAACCCATACAACGGGAATCCGAGCCTGGCGTGACCCCTTGAAAGGAGGTTTTGCTATGGCGAATTTTTGTTGGGTCTATCCCCATGTTGCGGATTGTGTCCTAGTATAACAGGTTTAGACCACTGCCGCCGTCCATCAGGACATTTGTAAAGTGGAGTCCACCGATTATTGGATCTAATACCAAGGCAGTCCAGCCTGCGTTCTCGATACTTCTAGAGTAATCCTGATGGTCGAAGGTGATCGGTTTTAACAACCATTGGTGAGACTCCTTTGGGATAGGCCGTATGGCGCGTATCTCTGTTGGCACCATTCTGTTCGTCACGTGAAGTAAGTTTACTGCTTTTACTTCTTGTGGGAAATCCTTTTGTTCCCTGGTGCTCTGCTTGTGGGGTTCGTCGTCGTCCTCACTTGGTGTGTCGAGCCCCTTGTGTTCGGCGTTGAGTTTGCCGGATTGCTTGAAAACCCAACAATCTCTGTGGGTATGGTTCGCAGGCTTGCCGGGAGCACTGTGTATTTGACATATCTTGTCCAAGATTTTGTTTAAGTTGGATAGCTCGTCCCTGTTATCCTTGAGGGGCAGCTTTCTCTGATTCTACCGCGAGCTTTTGAATCCGGCGTTGACCGCCGTGCTCTTTGGGCTGTTTCCCTTATTCCGGTGCTAGTCCTTGCTGCGTCGGGGTTTTCCGTTTCCATCCCTAACTTCGGATGTACTTGGGTCGCTGGTGCTACATCTTGCCAACCAGCTGTCCTCTCCTGCGCAAAAGCGGGTCATGAGGCTTGTTAATGCGGCCATTGTTCTTGGCTTTTCTTGGCCGAGGTGTCTGGTGAGCCATTCGTCTCGAACGTTATGCTTAAAAGCTGCTAGGGCTTCGGCGTCCGGACAGTCGACTATCTGATTCTTTTTAGTAAGAAATTTGTTCCAGAATTTCCGGGCTGACTCTCCGGGCTGTTGAGTTATGTGAGTGAGATCGTCTGCATCCGGAGGGCGGACATAGGTCCCTTGAAAAATTGCCCCGAAAGCATCCTCAAGCTCTTCCCAACTTCCTATGGTGTTTTCAGGAAGGCTTTTGAGCCAATGCCGGGCTGGCCCTTTAAGCTTGAGGGGTAATTATTTTATGGCGTGGAGGTCATCTCCTCTGGCCATTTGTATGTGGAGGATATAATCCTTGATCCAGACCCCAGGGTCTATTGTTCCATCGTACGCCTCTATGTTTACGGGCTTGAATCCCGCTGGAAATTCATGGTCCAGCACCTCATCGGTGAAACATAGGGGGTGTGTGGCACCCCTGTATTTGGGTGTGCCATGATGTTCGGATATTTGTTGTGTTGCATTGCTTACTAGAGCTTGCTTTCTTGGCCCGTAGATAGATCTGGTTGGGCCATCTTTTTGATGCGGATCCTTTGGTGGATCGCGTGCCGGCTTGTGTGCGGCACCGCTTGCCGCTCCATGCTGGCCATGCCGTCGTCTATCCGACCGGGTGGCTTTCCTATTTTTTGACTGTGGGGTCTCTAAGGCCTCCTCGTCAAATTCAGGCAGTAGCTTTCCCTTTGGATAGCTTTTTGTGTGTCGACTGCCGCCATATTTGTCTACGGTGTTGCGTACTTTGCTCTATCTGATTCTGAGTGCATCTTCCACAGTTTTGAGCTTCTGCTTCTGCTTTTTCAGGCTACGCGCAGTGGCGACGAGCCTTTTGTGGAGGTTCTTCTGCTCCATGGGCCTATCCGGCGTAAGGTTGTCCGGACTGTTGTTTTCGCCGGGGACGGGGTGTTTGGTTTGTTTATCCAAGTTGCCCTGTTCGGACGGTTGCTCGAAGGCATGTTCGTCGTCCACCGGCTCGTCCTCCTCTATGGTTGGGTCTGTATGGTTGTTGTCTCCGTCGAGGCGGGGCTTGGAGCGGCGCTTACGTCGCCGCTTTGATTGCTTTTCAAGTGAACGATCCCTCGTTGCATCCCTGTGTTCCTCGTCGTCACTTCCTTTGGGTGTGTCCACCATGTATACATCATGAGACGAGGTGGCTGTCCAGTGCCTTATAGGCGTTGGTTCATGTTCATCTCCTACATCATCGTCCATACCGTCAATGTCTTCGGAGTCGAAGTCGAGCACGTCGTTTAAATTATCGACAGTGGCTACGAAGTGAGTGGTGGGTTGGCATTGAATTTCTTCGTCGTCCACATCCCAATCCTGCTGGTCATAGTCCGGCCAGGACTCTCCTGACAAAGAGAGAGACCTGAGTGAATTCAGGATGTCGCCGAAGGGCGAGTGCTGAAAGATGTCTGCGGCGGTGAACCTCATGATCGGCGCCCAATCGGATTCGATCGGCAGGGGCGCGGAGGGCTCGGAGTCCGGAGAGGAGTCCGGCACCTTGGAGTCACGGGCTTCGCAAGGGACAAGGCTGGTGTTTGGCTTGATCGTCGTAGAGATTGCAGCCCCTGAGGCGGTGTCTAACGACCCATCCTCGATTGGTGTGGTCGGCTCCGAGCTATGGGTCGGAGCGGACACAGGTGCGGCCTCCAGGGCACTGTTCGGCGGCAGAGCTAGATCATGCCCATAGTGATAGTGAGGCGCGCTCGGCTGTGGCTCGAATCCGTCGAAGATCAAGTCTCTGCGGATGTCGATCGTGTAGTTCAAACTTCCAAATCTGACCTGATGGCCAGGGGCGTAGCTTTCGATCTGCTCCAGATGACCAAGCGAATTGGCCCGCAGTGCAAAGCCGCCGAATACGAAGATCTGTCCGGGGAGAAAAGTCTCACCCTAGATCGCATCGCTGTTGATGATCGGAGAAGCCATCGGGCCTAAAAGTGACGACCCAGAGGAACTCTCAATGAAAGCACCAATGTCGGTGCCAAAACCGGCGGATCTCGGGTAGGGGGTCTCGAACTGTGCGTCTAGGCGGATGGTAATAGGAGGCAGGGGACATGATGTTTTACCCAGGTTCGGGCCCTCTTGATGAAGGTAAAACCCTACGTCCTACTTGATTAATATTGATGATATGGGTAGTACAAGAGTAGATCTACCACGAGATCAGAGAGGCTAAACCCTAGAAGCTAGCCTATGGTATGATTGTCTGTCCCTACGGACTAAAACCCTCCGGCTTATATAGACACCGGAGAGGGCTAGGGTTACACAGAGTCGGTTACAATGGTAGGAGATCTACATATCCGTATCGCCAAGCTTGCCTTCCACGCCAAGGAAAGCCCCTTCCGGACACGGGACGAAGTCTTCAATCTTGTATCTTCATAGTCCAGGAGTCCGGCCGAAGGTATAGTCCGGCTGTCCGGACACCCCCTAATCCAGGACTCCCTCAATCACCATCTTCACCGGCTTCACACCTTGATCTCCATCGAAGCATCGTTGTCATCACACCAACTATTGCCTCCACGTCTATCGCTACCGCTTAATGATAAAGTAAAGCAATTACATGGCGATTGCATTTCATGCAATCAATCGAGAACCATATGGCTCCTGCCAATTACCGATAACTATGTTACTAAACATGATCATCTCATACTATAAAATTTAGCATCATGTCTTGACCATATCACATCACAGCATGCCCTGCAAAAACAAGTTAGACGTCCTCTACTTTGTTGTTGCAAGTTTTACATGGCTGCTACGGGCTGAGAAAGAACCTTTCTTACCTACGCATCAAAAACCACAACGCGGTATAGTGATTGCTTTTTGATCTTCAGAAAGAACCCTGTTCATTGAATCCGATTCAACTAAAGCTAGAGAAACAGACACCCTAGGCACCTGTGTGCGAAGCACGTAGGTAGAACCAGTCTTGTGTAAGCCTATGCGTAATGTCGGTCTAGGCCACTTCATCCAATAATGCCGCTGAATCAAGAATCAACTAGTGACGGTAAGCAATATGTATATACCCACGCCCACAACTCCTTTGTGTTCTACTCGTGCATATGACATCTACGCATAAACCTGGCTTGGATGCCACTATTGGGGAACCCAGTAATTTCAAAAAAATTCCTACGCACACGCAAGATCATGGTGATGCATAGCAACCATATTGAAGAGTGTCGTCCACGTACCCTCGTAGACCGTAAGTGGAAGCGTTATGACAACACAGTTGATGTAGTCGTACGTCTTCACGATCGACTGATCCCTAGTACTGAACGTACGGCACCTCCGTGATCTGCACACGTTCATCTCGGTGACGTCCCGCGAACTCACGATCTAGTAGAGCTTCGAGGGATAGTTTCGTCAGCACGACGGCGTGATGACAGTGATGATGATGCTACCAGAACAGGGCTTCGCCTAAGCACTGCTACGATATAACCGAGGTGGATTATGGTGGAGGGGGCACCGCACATGGCTAAAAGATCAACTGATCAACTTATGTGTCCATGGGGTGCCCCCCTCCCCCGTATATAAAGGAGTGGAGGAGGGGGAGGGCCGACCCTCTCTATGGCGCGCCCTGGGGAAGTCCTACGACCTCCGGGAGTAGGATTCCCCCCTTTCCTAGTAGAAGTAGGAGCCCTTCCAAGTAGGAGTAGGAGAGGGAGGAAGGAGGAGAGAGGGAGGAAGGAAAGGGGGCCGGCCCCCCTCCCAATTCAGATTGGGCTTGGGGGCGCGCCTCCCTAATTCCCTTCCCTCTCCTCTATTCCACTAAGGCCCAATAAGGCCCATATACTCCCCGGGGGGTTCGGGTAACCTCCCGGTACTCCGGAAAAATGCCCGAACCACTTGGAACAATTCCGATGTCTATAGGCTTCCAATATATCGATCTTTACGTATCAACCATTTCGAGACTCCTCGTCATGTCTGTGATCAAATCCGGGACTCCGAACTACCTTCGGTACATCAAAACACATAAACTCGTAATACCAATCATCACTGAACGTTAAGCGTGTGGACCCTACGGGTTCGAGGACTATGTAGACATGACCGAGACTTATCTCCGGTCAATAACCAATAGCAGAACCTGGATGCTCATATTGGTTCCTACATATTCTACGAAGATCTTTATCGGTCAAACCGCATAACGGTATACGTTGTTCCCTTTGTCATCGGTATGTTACTTGCCCGAGATTCGATCGTTGATATCTCAAATACCTAGTTCAATATCATCACCGGCAAGCCTCTTTACTCGTTCTGTAATGCTACATCCCATAACTAACTCATTAGTTACATTGCTTGCAAGGCTTATAGTGATGCACATTACCGAGAGGGCCCAGAGATACCTCTCCAATAATCAGAGTGACAAATCCTAATCTTGATCCATGCCAACTCAACAAACACCATCGGAGACACCTCTAGAGCACCTTTATAATCATCCAGTTATGTTTTGACGTTTGGTAGCACACAAAGTGTTCCTCCGGTATTCGGGAATTGCATGATCTCATAGTCATAGGAACATGTTGATACGTCTCCAACGTATCTATAATTTTTGATTGTTCCATGCTATTATATTACCCATTTTGGATGTTTATGGGCTTTATTATACACTTTTATATTATTTTTGGGACTAACCTATTAACCGGAGTGCCAGCCCAAAATGTTGTTTTATTGCCTATTTCAGTGTTTCGAAGAAAAGGTATATCAAACGGAGTCCAAACGGAATGAAACCTTCGGGAGAGTTATTTTTGGAATGGAGGCAATGCAGGAGACTTGGAGTAGACGTCAGGGAAGCTTCGAGGTGGCCATGAGGCAGGGAGGCGCGCCTGCCCCCCTGGGCGCGCCCCCCACCCTCATGGGCCCATCATGGATCCCCTGACCGACTTCTTTCGCCTATATATATATCAATATACCCTAAAAACATCGGGAAGCACAATAGATCGGGAGTTCCGCCGCTATAAGCCTCCGTAGCCACCGAAAACCAATCTAGACCCGTTTTGGCACCCTGTCGGAGGGGGGAATCCCTCTCCGGTGGCCATCTTCATCATCCCGGCGCTCTCCATGATGAGGAGTGAGTAGTTTACCCTCGGGGCTGAGGGTATGTACCAGTAGGTATGTGTTTGATCTCTCTCTCTCTCGTGTTTTTAGGTGGTACGATCTTGATGTATCGCGAGCTTTGCTATTATATTTGGACCTTATGATGTTTCTCCCCCTCTACTCTCTTGTGATGAATTGAGTTTTCCCTTTGAAGTTATCTTATCGGATTGAGTCTTTAAGGATTTGAGAACACTTGATTTATTTCTTGCATGTGCTTATCTGTGGTGACAATGGGATATCACGTGATCCACTTGATGTATGTTTTGGTGATCAACTTGCGAGTTCCGTGACCTCGTGAATTTATGCATAGGGGTTCGCACATGTTTTCGTCTTGACTCTCCGGTAGAAACTTTGGGGCACTCTTTGAAGTTATTTGTGTTGGCTGAATAGATGAATCTAAGATTGTGTGGTGCATATCGTATAATCATACCCACGGATACTTGAGGTGACATTGGAGTACCTAGGTGACATTAGGGTTTTGGTTGATTTGTGTCTTAAGGTGTTATTCTAGTATAAACTCTAGGATAGATTGAACAGAAAGAATAGCTTTATGTTATTTTACTATGGACTCTTGAATAGATCGATCAGAAAGAATAACTTTGAGGTGGTTTCGTACCTTACAATAATCTCTTCGTTTGTTCTCCGCTATTAGTGACTTTGGAGTGACTCTTTGTTGCATGTTGAGGGATAGTTATATGATCCAATTATGTTATTATTGTTGAGAGAACTTGCACTAGTGAAAGTATGAACCCTAGGCCTTGTTTCCTAGCATTGCAATACCGTTTGTGCTCACTTTTACCACTTGCTACCTTGCTATTTTTATATTTTCAGATTGCAAAAACCATTATCTACTATCCATATTGCACTTGTATCACCATCTCTTCGCCGAACTAGTGCACCTATACAGTTTACCATTGTATTGGGTGTGTTGGGGACACAAGAGACCCTTTGTTATTTGGTTGCAGGGTTGCTTGAGAGAGACCATCTTCATCCTACGCCTCCCAAGGATTGATAAACATTAGGTCATCCACTTGAGGGAAATTTCCTACTGTCCTACAAACCTCCGCACTTGGAGGCCCAACAACGTCTACAAGAAGAAGGTTGTGTAGTAGACATCACGCTGTTTTCTGGCGCCATTGCCGGGGAGGTGAGTGCTTGAAGGTATATCTTTAGATCTCGCAATCGAATCTTTTTGTTTCTTGTTTTATCACTAGTTTAGTTTATAAAAGAAAATTACAAAAAATGGAATTGAGTTTGCCTCATACGCTTCATGTTTTTAATATTTTTCGTGAGAATGATGGAAAGGAAAATTGTGCTCAAGTGCTAGAAGAAGAAGTCTATAAAATGTTTGCCACTAAATCTTTGAATGATGAGCATGATTTCAATGTAGTTAGTACGAACTCCTTGAATATTCATAGTACTAATGATGATTGCACTAGTCATGATGAAAATGTCTCTTATAAGCATGTCAATTTTTGTGGAGTGCATAGAGTTTGCAAGTACACACCAAATAGGGAAGATAGATTTTGCAAGAGGCATAAGTATTTGGAAACTAAATGGTTGCAAGAAAGGCTAGATGTTTGTGCTGAAAATTTAAAATTTGTTCACCATACTTGTGAACTTTTCAATGAACATGGTCATTTAAATCTCAAATGCAAATTGTTTCATGATCGTATCGTGTCCAAAAATTGTGATGATTTGATTTCCCTTACACATCATAATGAACTTAGTTTTCTTTTGGGTGATGAAGAAATGAAACGTATAACTAAGCATATTCCAGAATTTAACCTTGAGAAATTTCTCGATATTGATCTAGAAGAAAAAAATTTGTATTGTGCGGTGAATTGCATTAAAAATCCTTATATTGCCAATTATATAAAGAAAATAAAACAAATAGAGGATGAAGAGAATACTAATGAAAGGGAAGAGGCTTCCCAATATCCTCCTATTATTTCTTATGGTGAATCAGGTAACGAGGAGGAGCCTTCTATTCAACCAATCTCATCAATAAGGAGCTCCGAAAAGAGGATTGAACCCACACATGATGTGAAGAAGAAAAAGAAAAGACGGAGAAGCAAAGGTAAAAATGTATCCCTCCCAAATGATGTTGCTCCTACTACTCATTGTGATGATGATAATTCTTATACTATTGGTGCTATCCATACTATTAATGATGAGAGTGATTATGCTTATGATATGAAAAGGCCCAAGCTTGGGCATGCTATGTTTGATGAGAATGACATGTTTGATAATATATTTGCTGAAATTAATGTTTGTCCCAAGCTTGGGGATGCTATGTTAATTGAAGATGATACTTCTAGTCTCCCAAGCTTTGATATGAAAATTAGTTATGATGATAGCATGCCTCCTACTTATGATGATTATATTGATGAAATTGGATTTGGAGAGGTCATGGCTTTATTTAGTAATGATTCCACTATCTTGGAAGAGGTTTCAATTGATTATGATGAGAACAAAGTTGCTACCTATGATGATTATTGTGATGACACATATGCTATAAAAAGTAGTGATGATTATACTTATAAAACTTGTCATGATTATGATTACCCTTTTTCTGAACATTACTCTGTTAGTGTGGAAAAAATTTATAGTATTCGAGTTTCTTATGATACTCCCACTATTCCGAATGAGAGGAATTTTGCTTATGTGGAGAGTAATAAAATTTCTATGCTTGTATATCATGAAAAGAATGATTTATGTGATAGTTATATTGTTGAATTCATCCATGATGCTACTGAAAATTACTATGAGGGAGGAACATATGCTTGTAGGAATTGCAATAATATCAAGTTTCCTCTCTATGTGCTTAAAGTTTTGAAGTTATGCTTGTTTTGCCCTCCTATGCTAGCTGATTCTGGTTCCCACAAGTTGTTTGCTCACAAAATCCCTATGCATAGGAAGTGGGTTAGACTTAAATGTGCTAGTCATTTTCTTCATGACGCCCTCTTTATGTTACAATTCTTATCTTTTATGTGAGCATCATTGAAATCATCATGCCTAGCTAGGGGCGTTAAACGATAGCGCTTGTTGGGAGGCAACCCAATTTTTATTTTTGTTCCTTGCTTTTTGTTCCTGTTTACTAATAAATAATTTATCTAGCCTCTGTTATGATTGAGTTTGTATGTTTCAATTAGTGTTTGTGCCAAGTAGAACCTTTGGGAAGACTTGGGGAAAGTCTTTGTGATCTTGCTGTAAAAATAGAAACTTTAGCGCTCACGAGATTTGCTGCCATGTTTTATTGGAGAGTCCTATTTAGTTAATTCTTTTTGAAGATAGTTAATAAACAAATTCCTCACGTCGAGCCATTTATTTTAGAATTTTTGGGGTTCCATTAGTATACGTTTGATCCAGATTACTACAGGCTGTTCTGCTTTTGACAGATTTCTGTTTTCTATGTGTTCTTTGCTTATTTTAATGGATCTATGAGTAGTAACGGAGGGTATGAACCATAGATGAGTTGGAATGCAGTAGATATTACACCAATATGAATTTAGAATGATTTTACAACAGTACCTAAGTGGTGATTTATTTTCTTATACTAACGGAGCTTACGAGTTTCCTGTTAAGTTTTGTGTTGTGAAGTTTTCAAGTTTTGGGTAAAGATTCGATGGACTACGGAATAAGGAGTGGCAAGAGCCTAAGCTTGGGGATGCCCAAGGAACCCCAAGGTAATATTCGAGGACAACCAAAAGCCTAAGCTTGGGTATGCCCCGGATGGCATCCCCTCTTTCGTCTTCGTCTATCGGTAACTTTACATGGAGCTATATTTTTATTCACCACATGATATGTGTTTTGCTTGGAGCGTCATTTTATTTTCTTTTGTTTTGCTTGCTGTTTGAATAAAATACCAAGATCTGAAATTATTAAATGTTAGAGAATCTTCACATAGTTGCATAATTATTTGACTACTCATTGATCTTCACTTATATCTTTCGGCGTAGTTTGTCATTTGCTCTAGTGCTTCACCTATATCCTTTTAGAGCATGGTGGTGGTTTTATTTTGAAGAAATAGTGGAACTCTCGTGCTTCACTTATATTATTTTGAGAGTCTTTAGAACAGCATGGTAATTTCATTTGGTTATGAATATAGTCCTAATATGATAGGCATCCAAGAGGGATATAATAAAAACTTTCATATAAGTGCATTGAATACTAAGAGAAGTTTGATACTTGATGATAGTTTTGAGATATGAAGATGGTGATATTAGAGATATGCTAGTTGAGTAGTTGTGAATTTGAGAAATACTTGTGTTAAAGTTTGTGATTCCCGTAGCATGCACGTATGGTGAACTGTTATGTGATGAAGTCGGAGCATGATTTATATATTGATTTTCTTCCTTATGAGTGGCGGTCGGGGACGAGCGATGGTCTTTTCCTACCAATCTATCCCCCTAGTAGCATGCGTGTAGTACTTTGTTTCGATAACTAATACATTTTTGCAATAAGTATGTGAGTTCTTTATGACTAATGTTGAGTCCATGGATTATACGCACTCTCACCCTTCCACCTTTGCTAGCCTCTCTAGTACTGCGCAACTTTCGCCGGTACCATAAACCCACCATATACCTTCCTCAAAACAGCCACCATACCTGCCTATTATGGCAGTTCCATAGCCATTCCGAGATATATTGCCATGCAACTTTCCACCATTCCGTTTATTATGACATGCTTCATCATTGTCATATTGCTTTGCATCATGTAGTTGACATCGTATTTGTGGCAAGGCCACCGATCATAATTCTTTCATACATGTCACTCTTGATTCATTGCACATCCTGGTACACCGCCAGAGGCATTCATATAGAGTCATATTTTGTTCTAAGTATCAAGTTGTAATTCTTGAGTTGTAAGTAAATAAAAGTGTGATGATCATCATTATTAGAGCACTGTCCCAGTGAGGAAAGTATGATGGAGACTATGATTCCCCCACAAGTCGGGTTGAGACTCCGGACAAACAATAAAAAACAGAGAAAAAAAGAGGCCATAAAAAAGGCCCAAAAACAAAAAAACAAAAAAATGAGAGAAAAAGAGAGAAGGGGCAATACTACTATCCTTTTACCACACTTGTGCTCCAAAGTAGCACCACGATCTCCATGATAGAGAGTCTCCTATGTTGTCACTTTCATATACTAGTGGGAATATTTCATTATAGAACTTGGCTTATATATTCCAATGATGGGCTTCCTCAAAAGGCCCTAGGTCTTCGTGAGCAAGCGAGTTGGATGCACACCCAGTAGTTTCTTTTGTTGAGCTTTCATACACTTATAGCTCTAGTGCATCCGTTGCATGGCAATCCCTACTCACTCACATTGATATCTATTGATGGGCATCTCCATAGCCCGTTGATACGCCTAGTTGATGTGAGACTATCTTCCTCCTTTTTGTCTTCTCCACAACCACCATTCTATTCCACCTATAGTGCTATGTCCATGGCTCACACTCATGTATTGCGTGAAGATAGAAAAAGTTTGAGAACATCAAGAGTATGAAACAATTTCTTGGCTTGTCATCAGGGTTGTGCATGATTTAAATATTTTGTGTGCTGAAGATAGAGCATAGCCAGACTATATGATTTTGTAGGGATAGCTTTCTTTGGCCATGTTATTTTGAGAAGACACGAATACTTTATTAGTATGCTTGAAGTATTATTATTTTTATGTCAATATTAAACTTTTGTCTTGAATCGTATGGATCTGAATATTCTTGCCACAATAAAGAGAATTACATGGATAAATATGTTAGCTAGCATTCCACATCAACAATTGTGTTTTTATCATTTACCTACTCGAGGACAAGCACGAATTAAGCTTGGGGATGCTTGATTGTCCCATGCTATTATATTACCCGTTTTGGATGTTTATGGGCTTTATTATAAACTTTTATATTATTTTTGGAACTAACCTATTAACCAGAGGCCCAGCCCAAAATGTTGTTTTATTGCCTATTTCAGTGTTTCGAAGAAAAGGAATATCAAACGGAGTCCAAACGGAATGAAACCTTCAGGAGAGTTATTTTTGGAACGGAAGCAAACTAGGAGACTTGGAGTAGACGTCAGGGAAGCTACGAGGTGGCCACGAGGCAGGGAGGCACGCCTGCCCCCTGGGCGCGCCCCCAACCCTCGTGGGCCCCTCGTGGCTCCCCTGACCGACTTCTTTCGCCTATATATATATCAATATACCCTAAAGACATCGGGGAGCACAATAGATCGGGAGTTCCGTCGCCAGAAGCCTCCGTAGCCACCGAAAATCAATCTATACCCGTTCCGCCACCATGCCGGAGGGGGGAATCCCTCTCCGGTGGCCATCTTCATCATCCCGGCGCTCTCCATGATGAGGAGTGAGTAGTTTACCCTCGGGGCTGAGGGTATGTACCAGTAGGTATGTGTTTGATCTCTCTCTCTCTCTCGTGTTTTTAGGTGGTACGATCTTGATGTATCGCGAGCTTTGCTATTATATTTGGACCTTATGATGTTTCTCCCCCTCTACTCTCTTGTGATGAATTGAGTTTTCCCTTTGAAGTTATCTTATCGGATTGAGTCTTTAAGGATTTGAGAACACTTGATTTATTTCTTGCATGTGCTTATCTGTGGTGACAATGGGATATCACGTGATCCACTTGATGTATGTTTTGGTGATCAACTTGCGAGTTACGTGACCTCATGAACTTATGCATAGGGGTTTGCACACGTTTTCGTCTTGACTCTCTGGTAGAAAATTTGGGGCACTCTTTGAAGTTCTTTGTGTTGGTTGAATAGATGAATCTGAGATTGTGTGATGCATATCGTATAATCATACCCACAAATACTTGAGGTGACATTCACTACTAGGAAAAGGCTAATTAGTGGCGCACCTGTTTTGGCCATTAATGGCGCACTACAGGTGCGCCACTATTAACACGCCACTAGTAACAAGTACTAATGGCGCACCCCTGGTGCGCCATTAGTATCCCAGATAATAGTGGCGCACCTGGCGGTGCGCCATCAATATGTCCCCTGGTGCGCCATTACTATGCCTCCCAGGGGGGGCATATTTACCTTGTGCTCTGGGTTACTAATGGTGCACTTCTAGGTAATGCGCCACTAGTATGTTTATTGCAGTGCCCCACTAAAGTGCAGTATGGTGCGCCACTAGTATGAATACTAGGAATTTTTTTTCTTTTCTGATATTTGCACCGGTTACAAAATATATTACTGCACAGAATATAGACAGCACAACATATAAACAACAGATTTATCGAATACAAATAGAAGATTAGTCTCCGAATACAATTCATCATATTAGTCTCTGAATTCAAAAGACCGAACGAAGTTAGAACATTACAAGTCTCGACACCGCGAGTGAGGGAGTCCTGGATTAGGGGGTCCTCGGACAACCGGACTATATACTTTGGCCGGACTATTGGACTATGAAGATACAAGATTGAAGGCTTCGTCCTGTGTCCGGGTGGGACTCTCCTTTGCGTGGAAGGCAAGCTTGGCAATTCGGATATGTAGATCTCCTCCCTTGTAACCGACTCTGTGTAACCCTAGCCCCCTCCGGTATCTATATAAACCGGAGGGTTTAGTTCGTAGGACAACAAAAATCATAATCATAGGCTAGCTTCTAGGGTTTAGCCTCTACGATCTCATGGTAGATCAACTCTTGTAATACTCATATCATCAAGATCAATCAAGCAGGAAGTAGGGTATTACCTCCATTGAGAGGGCCCAAACCTGGGTAAACATTGTGTCCCCCGCCTCCTGTTACCATTCGCCTTAGACGCATAGTTCGGGACCCCCTACCCGAGATCCGCCGGTTTTGACACCGACATTGGTGCTTTCATTGAGAGTTCCACTGTGTTGTCACCATACGGCTTGATGGCTCCTTCGATCATCGGCAACGATGCGATCCAGGGTGAGGCTTTTCACCCAGGACAGAACTTCGTATTCTGTGGCTTCGTACTGCGGGCCAACTCGCTTGGCCATCCGGAGCAAATCAAGAGCTATGCCCCTGGCCATCAGGTCAGGTTTGGAAGCTTCAACTATACTGCCGACATCCACGGAGACTTGATCTTCGACGGATTCGAGCCCATGTCAGGTGCGTCACACAGTCACGACGAGCATGACTTAGCTCTGCCGCTGGACGGTGTTTGGGAGATCACACCTGTGGCTACTCCGGCCCTGAATCCGAAGCAGATCGTGCCGTCCGAGGACGGGTGGATGGACCAGGCCACAGAGGCCGCACACCCAGCGGCGATAGAGCCAAATACTGACTTCACCTCTTATGAGACCTGTGTTACCGGACCCTTGGATTCGTCCCTGGCCACAAGCTCCGAACCGCCTGCGTCCATGCCTATCGAATCTGACTGGGCATCGATCATGGAGTTTACCTCCGCGGATATCTTTCAGCACTCGCCCTTGGGCGACGTGCTAAATTCATTGAGGTCTCTCTCCTTGTCAGGAGACCCTTGGCCAAACTATGTTCGGCTTGAGTGGGAAGCGGACGACGAAGAAATTCATTCCCCACCCACCACCCACTTAATAGCCATGGTCTATGACTTAACCGACATGCTTGATTTCGACTCCGAAGACATCGACGGTATGGACGACAATGCAGGAGAAGAACAGGAACCACCGCCCACAGGGCACTGGACAGCCACCTCATCATATGATATATACATGGTGGACACCCCCAAAGAAAGCGATGGCAATAAGGCAACAGAGGATAATTCCCTCGAGAAGCAATCTAAGAACCGGCGTCATCAGCGCCGCTCTAAGCCTCGCCATAGCAAAAGCAGCGATACTGGCATGAGAGACAATAACATTGCGGACAATGCCGAAGACGAAGACAATCCCCTCCAGCCAGGCTTCGAGCGGGAGGATGGGCAAGCTATCCCTAAGGAACAGGCGGCAGACAGAGAATCAGAGGATGACAATTACATGCCCCTCTTCGATGACGAGGTGAGCCTCGGCGACGAAGAATTTATCGTGCCTGAGGATCCCGTCGAGCAGGAGCGCTTCAAGCGCCGGCTTATAGCCACAACAAAAAGCCTGAAGAAAAAGTAACAACAGCTTCAAGCTGATCAAGATCTGTTAGCAGATAGATGCACCGAGGTGCTGGCAGCCAAGGAATACGAACTTGAGCGCCCAATCAAAAGTTACCCAAAGCGCAGGTTGCTACCCCAACTCGAGGAGGAAGCATTAAAGCCTACACTACCAGGGTATGATGCGGCTGACCGGCCACAAGTGGCCGAGACAAAGCGGCATATCAGCCCAAAGTCCAGCCCGCACCCCGTCGCCAGTCAAACAAAAACACCAAGGCCCGGGGCAACACACAGGACCTGCGAGACGTATTGGAAAACAAAGTAGGACATACAAGATCGATCTACGAATCACGGGAGCGCGCCCCAACGCGTGACGACGACCGTCACGCCAGATATACTAAAAGCAAATCCGGTCGGGCCGAATATAGCAGACAAGACTCATATGAACTGCTCGTGGTATAGCCCGGCACAGAGGCGCCGCACACCCCCTATGCTTCACTGATGAAGTAATGGATCACGAATTCCCAGAAGGTTTTAAACCCGTGAATATTGAATCATATGATGGCACAACAGAACCCGCTGTATGGATCGAAGATTTCCTCCTCCACATCCACATGGCCTGCGGTGATGATCTACATGTCATCAAGTACCTCCCATTAAAACTCAAGGACATGCTCGGCATTGGCTCAATAGCCTGCCGGCAAACTCCATTGGCAGTTGGGAGAATTTGGAGGACGCATTCCTTGACAACTTCCAGGGCACTTATGTGCGACCATCGGATGCCGATGACTTGAGTCACATAACCCAACATCCAGGGGAATCAGCCAAGAAATTCTGGACTCAGTTCCTAACTAAAAAGAACCAAATCGTTGACTGTCTGGATGCCGAGGCCTTAGCGGCATTTAAGCATAACATCCGTGACGAGTGGCTCGCCTGACACCTCGGCCAAGAAAAGCCGAAGTCCATGGCAGCCCTCACGACACTCATGACCCGCTTTTGTGCGGGCGAGGATAGCTGGCTGGCTCGCAGCAACAACACATCAAGAAACCCTGGCAATTCGGATGCCAAAGATAGCAATGGCAGGCCACGTCGCAATAGACACAAACGCCGTAACAACGGCAACAACGCCAAAGACACGGTAGTTAATGCCGGATTCAGTGGCTCTAAATCCGGTCAGTGGAAAAAGTCGTTCAAAAGAAGCAATCCGGGCCCATCCAGCTTGGACCGCATACTCGATCGTTAGCGTCAAATTCACGGCGCCCCCGATAAACTATCCAACCACACCAATAGAGAATGCTGGGTGTTCAAACAGGCCGGCTAGTTGAATGCCAAAAATAAGGAAAAGGGGCTGCATAGCGACGACGAGGAGGAGCCCTGGCCGCCGAACACAGGAGGACAGAAGAAATTTCCTCCACAAGTGAAAACGGTAAACATGATATACGCAACCCATATTCTCTAGAGGGAACACAAGCATGCACTGAGGGACGTCTATGCGATGGAGCCAGTCGCCCCAAAGGTCAACCCATGGTCTTCTTGTCCGATCACCTTTGATCGCAGGGACCACCCCACCAGTATCCGTCATGGCGGTTTTGCCGCATTGGTCATTGACCCCATCATTGATGGATTTCACCTCACTCGAGTCCTTATGGATGGTGGAAGCAGCCTGAACTTGCTTTATCAGGATACATTGCGCAAAATAGGTATAGACCCCTCGAGGATCAAACCCACCAAAACCACCTTTAATGGTGTCATCCCAGGTGTAGAGGCCTGTTGCACGGGCTCAATCACACTGGAAGTGGTCTTCGGATCCCCGGACAACTTCTGAAGCGAGGAGTTAATCTTCAATATCGTCTCCTTCCGCAGTGGCTATCACGCACTGCTCGGACGAACCGCATTTGCCAGATTCAATGCGGTACCGCATTATGCATACCTCAAGCTCAAAATGCGATTAACTCGCAGGGTTATAACAGTTAATGGAAACACAGAACGCATGCTCCGCACGGAGGAACACACTGCAGCCCTCGCAGCAGAAGCGCAAAGCAGCCTTATGAGGCAAACTGCCAATTCAGCGAAAAAGACCCCGGACACCTTCAAGCGAGTCCGGAGTACCCTGCAAGAGGATTGCCAGGCACGCTAGAGCTCGCCTAGAAATTCGGCCTCCGTCCTAGTCCCAGTCAAGTGGCGAAATTTGCGTCGCGCGTACATAATTACGCACTCAAGATACCATGGGCATAGGCGAAGGCACGGCCATGGCACGGCCCACAATGCGGCTCAACCGCTTCAGGACCCGTATACCTTTAACATTTTCTTCCTTTCAGGCCCCTATTCTCTGAAAGCCCTCTCCGATCCTCTGATTATCAGACCAGTCACGGGAAGGAAACACCAAGGAAGCAAGAAGCTTTGACATACAAGGGAATTCTCAGGTGGTCTCTGATAACGATCGATATACCTTTTTTGCATACCCACACGCAGCTTGACCTTGGATAGGACATGTCAAATAGTCCTATTTTTTACTTATTGCACTACATGTACAACATCAGCTCATTATTGCATTCCTTTATCTTTTTTTCCCTATCTGCTTATTTACGACAAATCGCACCCGTACATTCTGATACGACCAGTGCGCCAGGGGCTTCAGTGTACCCCATAACACGGCATGAAAAGTCCGAACACTTTCGACAGTGCGGCGCCCCGAACTTATAGCATTATATTCATCAGCTCCAAATCATGTCTTGGGTCAATAGTTGGGTTTGCCCGGCTCCCATGTTTTGGTACCTTACGTTCCGCTATATCGGCTAAGGTAGCACTGGGAGAACTACTGCGATTGTGTCCCAGTTCTTCCGGACGAGCACCTCAGTAGAGAAAGCCGAAAACTGACTGTCATGATGTGGCGAGAGCTGGTCACTGTTCGAGAGGTCTCAAATCCTTAAAGATTTGTTCCACTTCAGGAGAGGAGTCGGCCTTGTCCGATTTAGGCGTACATAGCGCCCCAAGTTCGGCCTTCCGAATACTAGGGTGTCGGTGTCAAAACCGGCAGATCTCGGGTAGGGGGTCCCGAACTGTGCGTCTAAGATCGATGGTAACAGGGGGCGGGGGACACGATGTTTACCCAGGTTTGGGCCCTCTTGAAGGAGGTAATACCCTATGTCCTGCTTGATTGTTCTTGATGATATGAGTATTACAATAGTTGATCTACCACGATATCATAGAGGCTAAACCCTAGAAGCTAGCCTATGATTATGATTGTTGTCTATCCTCTATCGACTAGCTTGGTCTGGGTTTATATAATGCACCAGAGGCCTAGGATAACAAGAGTCCTAGCCGAATACACCGGTGGGGAGGAGTCCTTGTCTTGATCACCAAGTCTTGTGGAATCTTCCATGTATGCGGCAGCTGTCCGAACTGGCCCATGAGTATACGGCCATGGGGGTCCTCGGCTCAATCTAACAGATCGGGAGATGACGTGGTGAGTACCCCCTAGTCCAGGACACCGTCAGTAGCCCCCTGAACCGGTCTTCAAGTTAGGGACGCTCCTCGATTCTTCCGAACTGTTTTTCATCTTCGGTTGTCAGTCTTGAAAACAGGTTCAACAAATCTTCTCATCTTCGATCTTGAGGATCGCCGAAATGCATTCGACGAGTTTAAACGTCGGGTATCCGAGGAGCCCCTTTAAGTTTCCGGCCTTTATCAATGCCTTGTTATTTTTATGCGCCACCTCGGGTTTCAAGTTGTTTCAGGGAGGCAGTGTCCTCTTGCGTCCGAGCTCTAACGCCGGACTGCATTCGTGGTATCTTTTGCAGCCGAGCACCAATGATGGACTGCTTCCAAGCTCCAACACCGAAATGTATCCAAGCTCCAACGCCGGACTGTGTCCAAGCTCCAACGCCGGACTATATCCAAGATGTCATAGATCATCTTGGTCCAAAAAAGTTGAAGGAGTTTAGCCGAGCTGAATGCCGGAAATGCCCTCTATGGAGCTAGCCGCTAGCGCCCGAGCTTTATGCCAGACTACTTCCAAGGTGGTGCACCACCCCGACCGTGGGCTGATTTTTTGTGAATATTTTGAACTGGTGCAGTTTATTCTCTGCCGATGTATATCCAGTAGCCCTCAAGATGTGTATCAGTCTAAAAACCGAGATGCACCTGAAGGCAAGCATAAAACCGTTGTTCCCAGTAGCCCCTGAGACTCAGGTCGATGTGCGAAATCGGCCTAAGGATCAACTCCTAGCTCGGCAGCATACATAGGAATAAAATACGCAGTGTAATATATTAGAGATAATAGTGATCGACGAACGGGCCCCTGAGAGAGGGTCGTGAGAAGTCGCCATGATATATTAGCTTGATGCCAGATAGGTCTAGATGGTACTTATTTTTGTCCAAAGACGCGCTTTCCCATAGTTCGATCAAGCCGAACACTGAGCCCTTTGAATTTTCTACATTGAATAGGCAATGCAGTAGCCCCCGAGACACTGGTCGGGTGGCAACACCAGATCAGGGGATCGATGTGCCCCTTTAATATTTGTAAATAATGAGCGCAAAGCCCAATAGCCCCCGAGCCTTAATGTGGGCATGGGTGGTCGAATTAAGGATCGATATCCAGAGTAAAATCACAGATTATGTGTAATGATTCTATGTATCCAAGTACTTTACATCATTATTTTGACTCCATTGCGACCGTTTATCAGTTGAAACTGGCCCATCGTCGGTCTCTACCCCTTGGTAGATACTACGCAGGGTGTTTCCGCAATAACAAAACAACCCTTAGCCGACGTCTCGGTGCCCGAAGGCGGTTGTGTTAACGTAAACGAGGCAATCAGATATGCGGGGTTTATAACTTTCGCCTAGTCATAGGAGCTTTAAACTGGGGAAGCTAGCTATGAGCCCGCGGTTAGTGTTCGGCGACATCCGAGGTCATGCTGTAAACACTTCGGCCAATGTTATGAACGGCCCGTCATTTTAACATAGTCATCGGATCGCTAACCAGTTTACACCTATTGTGATAGTCAGTTTTCGGCTTTCTCCACTGAGGTGCTTAACCATGCAAGCTGGAAGCACAATCACAGTGGTTCTCCCTTTGCGCACCTAGCCGAACAAAGCGGAACGTAGGAGGCAAGCACAGGAGCCGGGCAACCCAACTATTGACCGAAGACACAATTCGAAATCGATGCATATAGTAGTGTCCGAGAATGTTTTTGCCGAATCTCTAAAGGTGTCCGGCGTTGCACTGCGAGACTTATGCTGGAAACACACAAATAGTTAAAAGTGCCATAGGCTTGGAAAATTGTGCAAACCGGAGATCATAGTAAAAAATCATTGCATAATAAATAATTTATGCAAAGTGAGCAATAAAAGAAATATGGCCTGGCGCCGAAATCAATGTCGATGCCGGGCGTCGGCGTGCTGCGGTAAAGGCATGGCCAAGTCTGAATTCACAGGTCGGTCCGACTTCCAGATGCGGCGTTCGCCGGACTATATACGGAAACTGACCGAACCACCATGCGACCTCGTTAATGCGGCCACCATTTGATAGACCTGTGTACATATGATGGACAAACCGGAGTAATAATTCCTTGGGAAAAATGAACCCGAACAAGCAAAAAAAATACTAGGATTAATAGCACCTTGTTTATTTGTTGTAGCAATCCGAAGAAAGGTGATTCCTAAAATTGGGACTCGATCCGCACACCCATTGCCTGATGGGCGATAAAGCGACGGCATGGTGATGCTGGCAAAGGTTGGCTTGCCACGGCAAAGCCCTCAGTCCAGCTAACGTGACGGAGCTAGTCGGCTAGTGACGCCGAAGTCTTCGGAGTAGGTTGATGAAGAGACGGCAAAGCGCCCGGTCCAGCCTCGATGTCGAAGCCTCGATGTCAGCCGATGAGTCGAAGTAGGTCGGCGTGATGGACACCGGCTTGAAGGAGCAGCAGTGTGGCCCTACCGACGCAGGTCCTGACGTGGTCAATACTGGCTTGATGAAGTGACCGTACGGCGATGCCGGTGTGCCCGCTCCGTGTAATCCATGGGGCGGTGATGTTGGTGATGATTTATCCTTCGCGATGTTGAACTCCTGTTCGGCTCGCCGAGATGATGATCCGAAGAAGTTGAGCTCGGCTCAACAAAGTGACGATGTGTCTAGCGCAGGTCGGCAGCCGTGGAGCAATATTGCCGGGCTGGTTTGACACCGGCATGATGGTGAAGATCATGTTCAAAAGATTTTAAAGTTAGTGGGATGTGTTCGGGAACAAAACACAATACCCCATACAAAACTTCCTTCAAAAAGGATGTCCGAAATCCCGTTCATAAAAAAGACGAACTCGGGTCAGATTCGTTTTCGCGCAGAAAACAGATCCGGAAAGTGATGCACTAATCGGAAGGTTCCCGAAGTTTGGAAGGTCGGATCGAGCTGAAATTTTGAGGGGTGGTAGATATAGGAATTGCGCAGCCGATCAACGGTTGGATCTTCCAAAGGACATCCGAGCTAGAAGCTGGACACCACGCCCTAAACTCGTCCAGATTCCGGTCTAGATTTGACAGGGCTCCTGTATATCATAAATTGCCAGAGATTCCTCCATTGGAACTCGACGAATTTTTCCAGAGTTGTTGTATACTCAATTCCGCACAATTCCACCGAAGCAATCGTTAAAATGAGACTTGAGGAGGCGGTGGCAGTGGATACGAGTTCGCTGTCCAGAAAAACAGCACGGTCGCCCGAGGGCAATGTTGACGTTGAGCCCCCAGGCTCCCTGGATGATTCCTCCATGATCTTGATAGAGATCGGAGTTGATGTTGATGAAGGCCCTCATCCGAACATGATGATCGGAGGTAGGGCACAGTCCTTGGTCCAGCCAAGGGGACTGGCCGAGCCGGTGACGAAGAAGCCGGCGTCGCAGTTGACCTGCGGACGAGCCATTGAACCTTTTGCCGATCACACGGCGGAACTCTCAATGAAAGCACCAATGTCGGTGTCAAAAAAGGCAGATCTCGGGTAAGGGGTCCCGAACTGTGCGTCTAAGATCGATGGTAACAGGGGGCGGGGGACACGATGTTTACCCAGGTTCGGGCCCTCTTGAAGAAGGTAATACCCTACGTCCTGCTTGATTGTTCTTGATGATATGAGTATTACAAGGGTTGATCTATCACGAGATCGTAGAGGCTAAACCCTAGAAGCTAGCCTATGATTATGATTGTTGTCTATCCTCTATCGACTAGCCTGGACTCAGTTTATATAATGCACCAGAAGCCTAGGATAACAGGAGTCCTAGCCGAATACGCCGGTGGGGAGGAGTCCTTGCCTTGATCACCAAGTCTTGTGGAATCTTCCATGTGTGCGGCAGCCGTCCGAACTGGCCCATGAGTATACGGCCATGGGGGTCCTCGGCCCAATCTAACAGATCGGGAGATGACGTGGTGAGTACCCCCTAGTCCAGGACGCCGTCATAGGGGCTTTGCCAAAATTTAAAATTGTAGACTTCTATGGCTAAGTGAGAGTGATAAAGCTTTATAGTCCGATTGCCAGGTTCGTTGTGCTAAACACCTCCTTCGAAGGACCCAAAACTGGGAGAAAGAGTGGTCAGGTTTATCCCGAACACCTCAGTACTAGTTACATGGGGGCAGAAGCCGACGACTAGCCAAACTCTCAAATTTTATAAACGGCTGCACAGAAGGTAATATTTTAAATTAGCAAGCGTTATATAGCGCACATGAACTCGTTTCACATTACAGGATCACATGAGTACATTCATTCAAATATTACATACTTAGCACATTCCTCTGCCACAAGGCGAGCACCCTTTAGGACACTGTCATAATACTTTTCGGGGTGGCGATGCTCCTTGCCCTCCGGCGGCCCCTCCTTCACCAGCTTCTCGGCGTCCATCTTCGCCCAGTGCACTTTCGTCCGGGCAAAAGCCCTGCGCGCACC
The DNA here is from genome assembly GCF_003073215.2 of Triticum urartu. Lineage (NCBI taxonomy): Eukaryota > Viridiplantae > Streptophyta > Magnoliopsida > Poales > Poaceae > Triticum > Triticum urartu. Next base: position 658,633,822 of record NC_053028.1, on the reverse strand, counting down.
CTCAATGCAGACAGACTGCTTTATGACTTCAAACCGGGGGCAGGCGTTCACAAGCCGCCTTACCAGGCCGAAATAGCTGCCAGGCAGGGGCTCGCCAGGCCACATCCGGACTATGAGGCCCTTCATGGCCAGTTCGGCCGCCTTGTGAAGCTCGACCAGTTGCTTCAACTGGTCGCTCAAGGGCATCGGATGTTCGGTCCCAGTATATTGAGACCAGAACAGCTTCTCCGTCGAGCTCCCTTCCTCGGCCCGGTAGAACTCCGCGGCATCCGACACACTACTGTGTAGATCTGTGAACGCTCCTAGATAGCTCCGAATTCACATAAGTAAAAGGAAAGTTTCCTTCACATGCTTGCTTTGCATAATGAATGCCTTACCCGCCGCTATCTTCTTGACCGCCTCAATTTCTTGGAGGGCCTTTTGGGCTTCAGCCTTGCCATTTCGTGCGTTCTCGACGGCCTTCGCAAGTTCGATCGGGCCCTTGCGTCCTAGAGTCACGCTCCAAGGAATCGTACTTCTTGACAAACTCCTGGAGCTCTTGCTGAACCTAGCCGACTCGGGCCTCTTGCTTCTCGCGCTCGGCGCGCTCCTTGGCCGCTTTGCCTTCGGCCTCGGACAGCGCCTTCTTCAGGGTCGCCACTTCGGTCGTGGCCCTAGAAAAATTCATGACGATCCTGTGATCTAACAACCAGTTTCCTTTTTTTATCAATAAACAGACGAGGTATCACTTACCTTTGTTCTCTTCGAGCTGCCTCTTGGTAAGGCCGAACTCTTCCTCGGACCGCTCAAGGTCCCGCTTCAGTGCGAAGACCTCCGCCGTGTGAGCGGCAACGGCCAGCAGTGAAGCCTGCTTATTCACATAGACATATTCTGATTAGACTCCTGTGATTATTATTTGATCCTCTGTTCGGCCTTTCTTCCGAACACCAAACAGAGCATCAGGGGCTACTGTCTATGCTGTAACATTTTCTCATAATTTGATTACTTACCTTGAAGCCTGTTAGGAGGCTGGCACAGGCTTCAGTCAATCCGCTTTTGGCGGACTGAACCTTCTTGACCACCGCACTCATGATAGTCCAGTGCTCTTCGTCAATGGAAGTGCCGTGAAGCGCTTCCAGCAAATTGTCCGATGCCCCTGAAGGAAATATGCCCTAGAGGCAATAATAAAGTTATTATTTATTTCCTTATATATCATGATAAAAGTTTATTATTCATGCTAGAATTGTATTAACCGGAAACATAATACATGTGTGAATACATAGACAAACAGAGTGTCACTAGTATGCCTCTACTAGACTAGCTTGTTGATGAAAGATGGTTATGTTTCCTAACCATGGACAAAGAGTTGTCATTTGATTAACAGGATCACATCATTAGATGAATGATCTGATTGACATGACCCATTCCATTAGCTTAGCACCCGATCGTTTAGTATGTTGCTATTGCTTTCTTCAATACTTATACATGTTCCTATGACTATGAGATTATGCAACTCCCGTTTGCCGGAGGGACACTTTGTGTGCTACCAAACGTCAGAACGTAACTGGGTGATTATAAAGGAGCTCTACAGGTGTCTCCAAAGGTACATGTTGGGTTGGCGTATTTTGAGATTAGGATTTGTCACTCCGATTGTCGGAGAGGTATCTCTGGGCCCTCTCGGTAATGCACATCACATAAGCCTTGCAAGCATTGCAACTAATGAGTTAGTTGTGAGATGATGTATTACGGAACGAGTAAAGAGACTTGCCGGTAACGAGATTGAACTAGGTATTGGATACCGACGATCGAATCTCGGGCTAGTAACATACCGATGACAAAGGGAACAACGTATGTTGTTATGCGGTCTGACCGATAAAAGATCTTCGTAGAATATGTAGGAGCCAATATGAGCATCCAGGTTCCGCTATTGGTTATTGACCGGAGACGTGTCTTGGTCATGTCTACATTGTTCTCGAACCCGTAGGGTCCGCACGCTTAAGGTTTCGATGACAATTATATTATGAGTTTATGAGTTTTGATGTACCGAAGTTAGTTCGGAGTCCTGGATGTGATCACGGACATGACGAGGAGCCTTGAAATGGTCGAGACATAAAGATTGATATATTGGACAACTATATTCGGACACCGGAAGTGTTCCGGGGAAGTTTCGGATAAAGCCGGAGCACCGGGGGGGTTACCGGAACCCCCCGGGGGGTTAATGGGCCTCATGGGCCTAAAGTGGAGAAGAGGAGGGGCTGCCAGGGCAGGCCGCGCCCCCCCTCTCCCCCTAGTCCGAATTGGACAAGGAGGGAGGGGCGGCGCCCCCCCTTTTTCCTTCTCTCCTTCCCCCTCTCCTACTTGGACAAGGAAAGGGAGGGGAGTCCTACTCCCGGTAGGAGTAGGACTCCTCCTGCACGCCTCCTACTAGGGCCGGCCGCACCCCCCCCCTTGGATCCTTTATATACGGAGGCAAGGGGCACCCCTAGACACACAAGTTGGTCCACGTGATCATATTCTTAGCCGTGTGCGGTGCCCCCTTCCACGATAGTCCTCGATAATATTGTAGCGGTGCTTAGGCGAAGCCCTGCGACGGTAGTACATCAAGATCGTCACCACGCCGTCGTGCTGACGGAACTCTTCCCCGACACTTTGCTGGATCGGAGTCCGGGGATCGTCATCGAGCTGAACGTGTGCTAGAACTCAGAGTTGCCGTAGTTTCGGTGCTTGATCCGTCGGGCCGTGAAGACGTACGACTACATCAACCAAGTTAACGCTTCCGTTGTCGATCTACAAGGGTACGTAGATCATACTCTCCCCTCTCATTGCTATGCATCACCATGATCTTGCGTGTGCGTAGGGAAATTTTTGAAATTACTACGTTCCCCAACAGCCCCTGGATGGACAGAGGCCAACGGCACAGACTTGCTGCCCCCAGCATTAGAGCCCATGGGAGTCTTGCCCCTCATGCGCCCAGCATCCGGAATGTCGCCTTGGGGCGCTTTCGGAACTGTCTTCCCTTGGTTTAGTACCCTTTGGGACAACACCTCGACGTCGTCCGTAGGGCAGGGGGAGGAGGCGGTCGGGAGTGAATCGTTGTTCATCTCTGACGGGCCCAAAGACTCATCCGATGAGGATACATCCATACGGGCTTTGGACGGGCTGCATGATCATGTTCGGCATGATAAGAAGTAATAAAATGAAACATACCAAGAACTATTATGGTATCCGGTTACTTACGACTTCGCCAGGGGCTTGTCCCTGGGTAACCACTCCTCATCGCTAAAAGCGGTCGCCGTGGAGCAGTCCGGAAGGAGAGTCCTTCCCTTCTTGGACCCTTCGGCTTCCCCTGACGGGGCGGCCTTCCTTTTCTTGTCTCCCCCGGCTGGGGGGGCAGAACTTTCCTCTTCCTCCTCCTTGTTTTTGTAGGAGGAGGGCGCCTCAGTGTTATTGGACGAGCAGTCTGATACGACCTTGCGCCGGAGACCTTTCCTGGTCCCCGTGGCCTTCTTCTCCGGTGCCTCATAGGGCGCCGGAACCAGCATCTCCGTTAAGAGAGCCCTTGCTGGATCCTCGGGCAGTGGGGCCGGACAATCGATCCGCTCCGCTGTCGCAACCCATTCCTGTTAAATGGCATGGAGGCTTAGATCCCCCCACATGATTATACTGGGGAAAGAAACATCTTATTAGATATAAGGAGCTTACCGGATTGGCAGGGCGCTTTGCGCTGATTCCACGATCCTCCGTAAGGGGAGGAGGTACCTCGACGGACTTGAACAGCACCCTCCAGATGTCCTGGTGTGTCGTTTCGAAGAGCTCTCGCAGCGTCTGGTGCTTAGCCGGGTCGAACTCCAACATACTGAATGCCCTTCTTTTACACGGGAGGATCCGGCGTAAGAGCATGACCTGGACCACGTTGACAAGCTTGATTTTCTTTCTTATCATGTTTTAACACAGTTCTGGAGTCCGGTCAGCGCCACCGATGAACCCCAGGATAGGCCCTTCTCTTTCTAGGAGGTGAACCGCGTGGGGATGCCGGATCGAAATTCGCGGGCCGCCACCCAGTTGGTGTCACGTGGCTCGGTGATGTAGAACCACCCCGATTGCCACCCCTTCACTGTCTCCACATAGGAGCCTTCGAGCCAGGTAACATTGGGCATTTTTTCCACCATGGCGCCTCCGCACTCCGCTTGCTGGCCGACCACCACCTTCGGTTTAACATTGAAGGTCTTCAGCCACAGACCGAAGTGGGGCTTGATGCGGAGGAAGACCTCGCACACGACGATAAACGCCGAGATGTTGAGGATGAAATTGGGGCCCAAATCGTGGAAGTCCAGCCCATAGTAGAACGTGAGCCCGCGAACAAATGGGTGGAGGGGAAATCCCAGCCCACAGACGAAATGGGTAAGGAATACAACCCTTTCGTGGGGTTCGGAGGTAGGGACGATCTGCCCCGCGTCTGGGAGCCGGTGCGCGATATTTGCGGCCAGGTATCCAGCTTCCCGGAGCTTCGTAATGTTCTCCTTTGTAACAGAGGAGACCATCCACTTGCCTCCCGCTCCGGACATGTTCGGGGTAATTTTGCAGAGAAAATGCGAACTTGGGCATTGGAGCTCGAGTATGCGAGAATGGATGGGCAGGGAAGAAGAGGGTGTGGGTGAAAAGGACGAGTCCTTGTCCCTTTATAAGGGCGGAAGAAACTATGCGCCTCCCCACCTGCCTGGTAAACTCGCTTATTCCCCAACCGTTGTGATTGATGGCGTCGTTGGGTTACCCACACCCGTATTCATGAGAATCCCGTGATAAGGGGACACGATCTCTGCTTCGACGAGACGTGCCAAGGAAACCACCTCGCAATATGTGCAGTAGCTGGTTGGGAAAAAGGGTTCGTAATGACCGGGCCACGGCAGGACGTCACGTTATGAAAAGTTGACAGCTGATTAGATTTGTGGAATAATATACTCTCTACGGTGGTATGTGGAATTTGTTTTGCAGAGCTGGACACAATCCTTGTGTTCAAAATCTTCTATGGAGTGTTCGGAGAAGGAACCCGCCTTGCAATGCCGAAGACAATCTACGCGCCGGACTCATCGTCATTGAAGCCTGGTTCAGGGGATGCTGAGGGATGCAGCAAAGTAGCGTAAGTATTTCCCTCAGTTTTTGAGAACCAAGGTGTTAATCCAGTAGGAGGCTACGCGCGAGTCCCTCGTACCTGCACAGAACAAATAACTCCTCGCAACCAACACGATAAGGGGTTGTCAATCATGGATTAGGGGGTCCTCGGACAGCCGGACTATATACTGGCCGGACTATTGGACTATGAAGATACAAGATTGAAGACTTCGTCCCATGTCCGGGTGGGACTCTCCTTTGCGTGGAAGGCAAGCTTGGTAATTCGGATATGTAGATCTCCTCCCTTGTAACCGACTCTATGTAACCCTAGCCCCCTCCGGTGTCTATATAAACCGGAGGGTTTAGTCCGTAGGACAACAACAATCATAATCAAAGGCTAGCTTCTAGGGTTTAGCCTCTACGGTCTCGTGGTAGATCAACTCTTGTAATACTCATATCATCAAGATCAATCAAGCAGGAAGTAGGGTATTACCTCCATCGAGAGGGCCCGAACCTGGGTAAACATTATGTCCCCCGCCTCCTGTTACCATCCGCCTTAGACGCACAGTTCGGGACCCCCTACCCGAGACCTGCCGGTTTTGACACCGACAGCGAGTAGTGAGTTTGTCTTCACATTACAAGTCGATATCAATCATCTAAAATACCATCACATAGAAGAGAGTTGCGGTCATCATGATGAGCATCATCGCGATGAAACTAGTCTTCATCTGGTTCCTCCTCCGCTCCCTCCTCTCGCCCGCTAGATAGCGTGCATATCTAGCTTACGCCTCCGCCCTTGTGGTGTACCCTTTGTAACTGTTACCGCTGAAATGGTGAACCTGTCTCCGACACTCCTCCCAGTTGTCGTAGACTCCGGGAACCTTACCCTTGTACACGACATACGACGGCATCTCTATGCACTAGACAAACAAAATGTTAGTAGCAATTCACACACAATATATAAGCAATATATAAGTATGCAACAAAAGGATCGGAAGAGAAAAGCAACACATTAATGGCACGATTCATGGTCCTGCTAATAAATAGCATCAATTACATATAAGTTGAACGATGTCCAAACCAAAGAGACATACAAGTTCATTAAAGTTTAATTACAACATGAGCTAATCGATATTTCAGAACTACCTAGCATCACTACTTTTGACTCGACTCAGGGACCGGAGCATGGATGAAGCCGTCGTCTTTTGTGATGGTCATGAAATCGCAATCGTGTGAGCCTGCATTTGTAGCGTTGTTTCTATTTCACTGTTGGATGGTTGATATCTGAGGTAGAACTGCCCCGAGGTATGAAGGACATCTTGATGGATGATTTCCGCAAACTCTGACTGGATGCGAAAGAATTCTTGTCTGAGGTCCGCGTCCTAGATTGCCGACAAGCGTGCGGCCCAATCTTTGAGACTATTTGGTAGCAGAAGTTGAATATGGTCCCGTACAATCGCCCGCATGTGATGGAGGGCGTAGTAGGCATCCTTCTGACCGCCAGGCGGCTGCTTCACACAGGGGAAAGCCGTTACGTGGGTGAACACGTTCTTGCCGTACCTACAAATTGGCCTCCTGAAGGTGCCTCCAGATATGGCGTAGCCGGGGAGAACATCATCAAGAACTTTCTTAATATTTGTGTAGTCTTTATTCGACTGACGGTCCGAGTCGAAATACGTGGCCATGAAATAGTTCGGGCTTAAGAGGATGAGTGTGCAACGTGTGTCACTGCACAAAACACGGAATGTTAGAAAAAAAAAAGAACGATCAAAATCTAAGAAATCATATGTTACGGGGCGGTGAGAGGATGACTTACTCGGGAAAGTAAGGCACGAGGAAGTTATCCTTATCTGGGTTTGCCAGAATGACGCCTTCAAGGTATGAACTCGCGACTTGCTGGTCCCCAGCACTGCCCAAGATCTTGGCACGCATGTAGAATGGTTCTACTATCACCATGTCCGGGGTCTTGTCTCTAAAGATCCACATCTCCATACTTAGCGAAAATAGCCGAACGAAGGTGTAGTGTAGAGGATGAAGGTTAAACATAGCGAAGATGTCATCAAACAGCAGGACGATCATACCCCTAATGGCGCTATTGACAAAGCCCTTGCCCTCTGGCAACTTGGCCATGAAAACCGGGTATGCCACATCATTCTCGGAGAGACGCCGCTTCTCCAAAGAAAGAACAATGTCATGCAGACTCTGCATAGCACCGGTTGCAGCATTGAGCAGATTAGTCGGTAGCATCGGCCTACCCGCCACATGCACCCTCCTCGAGATATCCTTAGATGTAGGTGGCCCGTCCTGAGCGCGGATCGTACTTGGTGCCGGCTGGCTTGCACCCTTGTTATTCTTTCTTTTCCGTCCCTTCTTCTTCTGTAATGGGATCGAGTTCTGCTCAGAGACAGCCTTCTTGAGTGTGTTGGGGCTGATAATATTTCGCACCTCGGCTATCTGAGGCTCTATGAAGGCGGCAGCTGGAGGCGTCTCCTGAGAACTGAACGCCAGACGACGCCTGTTGCAATTGGGTTTCTCCGTGGTACCAGCTAGATCGCGATCGTCTTTTGCAGGGTTGGGTTCTTGAGAAGGAGGCCCCAAGAATTCGTCACCGTACCCATGTTCATTGAAGTACTTATCGACCCTGGTAAATGAACCGTCGTTGTCATCTGGATCCTGTGCCATATGCATGTCCGGATCGGCCATATGTTTGTCGTCATCATCTGGTAGCGTTGCGGCGGTCTTGCCATGGCTTGGCACCGGCACGACTGGCGGTGTTGTCTGTCGGGTGGTGTCCCCCGCCCCCAAACGAATCTGGCTCTTCGGCCAAAGCATGGACCAGCCTATGGAGGCGCTGAGGGTCATCACATCATCTTCGTCGGCCCCAGGGGGTCAATACGGAGGTAACAAGTCGTCGCAGCCCCGCAGCACCCGAACCAGTTGAACCCTATACACGTTGGGTGGCATCGGATTACCGTGGAATAGGCAGTTGCCCGGTTGAACGATTCTGGCTTTGGCGACATCGATCAACTGGCCGTTCGCGAAGTGTAGGAGAGTGCATGGAACATCGGCGGCGCCCTGCGAAAACATGTAGGGCGTCAGGGATGCCCATTCAAAGGCAAGGAGATGAAGTCATCGGCCGAGAGGCTTAGTTACCGTGATGGCGTCGAGCTCGGCTAATGTCGAGGCACCGCCAATGGCGGGCGTGCAAGTGACGGAGGGGCCGCTTACTGCCGAGGTGCCGGCCGACGTATTCTTCCCACACCCGGGTGCATTAAGCTCCAATGCCGGCACCAACGCCGGAGACACCAATGCCGTCGGCACGTTGTGCGAGTTGCTGCCCGTGAAGCTGGGAATCGGGTGCGGCCCCTGTTGGCCGCCCGCAATCCACGCCTGCATCCCCTCAAGCAAGGTAGACATAATGGAGGTGATCATCGCTCCCAGTTGGTCTCGCACTTGCTCTTCGACTATCTCCGAAATCCGCGCCACTTTTGCCTTGAGTTCTTGAACCTCGCGCTCCTGGCTTTCCAAGCTGGTCTTTCTCTCCTTTCGCCCAGCAGTATAGTATTCTGACCATTTCGTGGACAAGCCTTTGCCTGCCACACGACCAGCTGATGGCGGCTTACTAAGCTTATCCTTGTTTTTCATTATGTTCAACACCCTATTTAAAGGGGTGTCGAAGGGGGAGCTCTGAGATGACCCCGCGCTACTGCTTTCTGTGTCCTGCGGAAGGAACGTGAACCATTTAGAAAATTGGCTTCATTAATTAGAATGCAACCATATGGAGCTAATTACGCGGGGGTGTATTCCTTACCAGAACAAGCTCAAGCGCCTTGGTCTTCGGATCCGTGGTAAGCTCCTTGGTTACGGGGTCAATCTTGTACCGGGCCCTGACATAGTTCCTGGTCTGCTTGTCATGGTATTTCTCGAAGAGGGGCGGTAGGCCTTGCTCGGCACACTCCGCGTCCTCCTTGTCCCATATAGGTTCCGCCACTCTGTAACCGTCGGGACCGAGTTTGTCGACCCCTAAGTTCATGTCCCGCATATCTTTCCCCCACTGACTTGATTCCATGGTTGTGTTGCTCTCGCACTTGATCTTGAACTCCAGGTAGTCATATTCGCTGATCGAAGGATTTTTCTCCTTGATCTTCTCATAACTATCACCTTTTTCAATCATTCTCTTCACCGCGGCTCTCCAAGTAGCCAGGGCCGTGCTCATCTTCGTGAGGGCGGAACTGTTTCACCTTATTCCCTGAGAGGCGTGTGTTTGCGAAGTCACTGGGGAACTTGTATCATTCGTGCATCTTCGTGAAGAGGAGGTTGCGCAAATTCCCTCGGTCACGATGCCTTAGGTTCTCGGTGTTGATCGAGACGGTGCTCCGGAGAATGCACCCGAGCTGTCCCGCGTACCCCTTGACTAATTCTTTAGGCATCGTTGGATGCCCCTCGGAGGACACTTTAGTAAATTCCTCCTTGACGGTGCCGAGCACGTTCGGGTGCCGGTCCTTCCATTGCCTCTTCGGTTGGCTGCCATCGGTGCGTGCGCTGCCATCATCAGTGGTGGCATCCTTGGCGGCACCATCAGTGGTGTCATCCCCGACGCCACTAGGGGTTGTGTAGTCGGGATCGGTGTCTTCCACGGCGTCCTCATAGCGGTGAGGTTCTTCCTCCATCTCCTGGGACAGCTCCCAGAATGCCTTGCCTGAACCGCCGGCCTCATCGTTGTGGGCCATGTTTCGCTCTAATAGGAAAAAGTTTGGTCAAATAGTTGGTTATTGTCAAGGAACAAGATCTCTAAGTTGACCAAATAACCTAATTCTCGAGAAATGTCGCCAAAATGTTGGCTTCGGTGTGCGGTACAAAACTGAATTTTGGAAATCTACAAAATGAACAAGCTAAGGGCTGCAAAGCCCGCAAGGCTTCAAGGGTGACGGCATAATGGCTCAATGTTATTTAAGGATTGGTTTGTGAGGAATTATCATGGTCTCATCATTTAGGGTTTGTCGACACCAAGGCATCCTAAAAGCTAAACTTTTATCATCTAGGGTTTGTCGACGCCGAGGCACCCTAAAAGCCTAAGATTTCATCATTTAGGTTTTTATCGACACCGAGGCACCCTAAAAGCCAAGGTTTTATCATTTAGGGTTTGTCGACGCTGAGGCACCCTAAATGCTAAGTTAATTTTTCATCATTTAGGGTTTATCGATGCCGAGGCACCCTAAAAGCTAAGGTTTTATCATTTAGGGTTTGTCGACGTCGAGGCACCCTAAAAGCCAAGGTTATATCATTTAGGGTTTATCGACGCTGAGGCACCCCAAAAGCCTATGTTTTAATCATTTAGGGTTTATCAATGCCGAGGCACCCTAAAAGCCAAGGTTATATCATTTAGGGTTTGTCGACGCCGAGGCACCCCAAAAGCCTAAGTTTTCATCATTTAGGGTTTATCAATTATGAGGCACCCTAAAAGCCATCATCATCATATCATCTTGAAAATATTATAACAAGTAAGTTCATCCTACTTAATTAAGTAATATTGACCTTTTGTTAAATCTTAGTGATATTGACATTTGTTAAATCTTAGCACAAAATATCAATAAGTTTACTCCATTCTTTATACTTGAGCCATGACTTGCATCTGGATATGACATAAGGCTTTAGGTTCCAATTCCCATAATCATGGTGGTTTCCTAGTCGATTCTGATGTACTTTTAGGTCACATTTTCTATAGAATTGACCATCTCTATTTATATTGAAGACCCATCTAGAACATGATAGAACTTTTTGAAGTATTAAATATGCTGGTGCTTGAAGTAATAGAGTTTCATTCACTTCTTGCACTAATAGATTGCATTTCCAAGTTCTTGTAAGTTATAACGGAGACCCTACAAGGACCTAGAAACTTCCATGCATTCTAGGGAAAATTCTGGTGGAGTTCTTCTAATAAGGAGTTGATTGGTTGATATAACAAGTTCTAGGGAAAATTCTAGTGGAGAAATGGAACTGGTTAAGAGTTGAAAGAAAGGTATCTAATTAGAAACATAGGTGGAGGGTCTTGTAGAGGATAGATAGGTAGCAGAATCCATTCAGATGGAAAGCTTTAATGAGGATAAATCAAGATTTGGATAATTCATGCCTTTAGGTGAATAGGAAGTTACTTCTGCAAATATATGTTGGGTCCAATAAGATAATCCACAGTGTGGTGAAAACACGCCCTTCGAACTGGTTTGAGCTATTGGTGAATGGAGATGGTCTAAGATTTTCAGTAGTAAGAAGTGAAGTGGTAATTTTGAGAGCAAATGGTTAGGATTAGTGGTTCCTCTTTCCTGTTTAGCTTTACAATAGAATATTGTTAGTCATGCACACTTGTGCATTTTCAGCCAGGCCGAGTGGAGTTGGCCTAAAAACATTTCTTTCTTTAAGCCTGCTACATCCATCTCAAGTATTTATGGTCAAGGGTTAGCAGGGCCATCCAAATAGAATATGTGGTATGGGATTTTTAGTAGGTCATCCTACCAGATTAGGGTTTATCGATGACGAGCAACTGACATTAGTAATAACTATGAGCTGATATCACACTTCTATATGTATAACACAAGAGGCAGATGATCCTACTTAATTAAGTAATAGGATACCCCGGCCCATCCATTAGTCGCAAGTACCCCATATGTCCTATTTTTAGCAAAGGCATGCTAAAATTCATGGAAAATTTCAGCATGACCTTTGCTGAAAATAGGACATATGGAGTACCTGAATTTGCTGGAACGGAAATTAATCAACATTCCACCAAACTCAAGGGCCTCTCGGGGTACTTGCAAAATCATTATCCCCGTGTAATGAAGTCGCCAATGGGTCATTTCAGAAGATCACAAGTAGCATCATCACAAGTACAACATCATCACAAGTATAGCAGCAGCAGCAGTGAATACAGTTAGTACAGCAGCATCATCATCATCTCAAGAAGGAACAAACAAGAGGTACTACAATATTATGGTGGGTCTGGATGGTGTAACTAAGGGAGGGGGAGGTGGCCTGGACATGGGACTATATCTTGTTCTAAGCACTGCTATTTAAGAAGGTTTTAAGCATAAAAACTTTAGCTTTTTGCGAAAAAAGAGGTTGTGTTCTACTGGTGGTGTGGGGGGTTCAGTTTTGCAAAGTGAGCAAGCTTCCCTCTTCTTGCAAAGTGACCAAGAATTGGGGAAACAAAGGTGAACCTCTCTCTTCTTGCACTCCTTATAGTTGTTGAACTGCTGCTGGCACTTGCTCTTGTCCTAGTTGGTCTCCAGACCTGGAGACACGGCACATCATCAGAGATTTCATCAAATACACACGAATCAATAGACAGCTCGTTCTCTGATCACTAACAAAGATAGCATACTTCCAATCCACATGAAAAGTGAAATACCACGATGATATAATTGGTGCCCACCGATTGAACTGAATTGAATAAAATACAAGCAAAAAGGTTGCATCATGCTGCATAGTATAGTATGCTACAGATGCCAAGCTAGCTAGCTAGTGTGGGTGTTTTATATAGGAGTAGTACATGTATCTATCTATCTAGGCTGCATGGTTGGTTGATGATGTGCTAGTGCTGCTCTATTACTAGGGTTTATAGAATGAATGAATATATGAATGAATGATTCTGCATCGCTCATGTCAAAGCCATGCCTTCTTCTTCTTCTTTAATCAAGTGCCTAGACTGGTTTGTAGTATATGTGCCGCCATGTTGACATCATACTGTCACAATGGGCTTATCAGATTCAGAGGTAAGTATTGTTTGGGACTAGCTTGGCCTTGGTTGCCACACTAGCTTGGCCTACTACTACTTACTATATGTGTGGATTGATTCCAGATGCATGAAACCAGAAGGCATGAACAACAAACCATGCTGCTGAATCGAAACAGAATGGAGGGAAAATATGTCCTACTACCCACATAGCACCAGGGCCTACTCCCGAATCGAAACAGAGCCACTCTGTCCAGCTCGAAAATCTGCACAAGAGACGAATCTACCCATACCACACAGAGATGCATACAGTTCAAGGGGACAGCATGGAGGATGGATCCTCTACGATATCCACGCGATGGTTCACCTACGAGGTCTATGCAGGGGAGGTGACCGTCTATGAGATCTACGCCATGGATCATCTACGAGGTCTAGGCAGGAGAGATGTTCGTCGACGAGATCTATGCCATGTATCATCTATGAGGTCTAGGCAGGGGATACGATCGTCGACGAGATCTACGCCATGGATCATCTACGAGGTCTAGGCAGGGGAGACGATTGTTCTACGAGATGTACGTGGCAGACGGATCGACTTACCTTGGTAGCTCACCGGGAAGCCGACGGAGGGGCAAAGGGGCTGCGGGCGGTGGAGCGGAGACCGGAGTTGAGGTGGTCAGAGTTGAGGTGGAGCTCAAACGGAGCACGGGGCGGTCGGTGGCCGTGGTGACGCGCGGCGGCCACGCTCGGGGAGGCGGGGGCCGCGAAGGGTTTGGCCGGCTGGGCATGCCGCGGTGAAGGGCCGGCAGCGGCGGCTTGAACCCTAGGTCTCGCGCTCGGGAAGGGCTCCGCTGGTGGGCTCAGGGAGGAGGCGGCGCTCGGGAGGGAGGAAGGGGTGGGTGGGTGCGGCGAAGGCGAGGGAGCGGGTGGGTGGGGGCGGCGGAGCCCGGGAGCGAGGTCGTCGGTGGGTGGGGGCAGCGGTGGTGGTGGAAGGGGATCGGCGGCGGTGGCGAGAGGGGAGAAGGACGAACGGGTAGGGGCGAGATGGGAGAGGGGACGAGGGGTGGATATTTTAGTGGGGGAGGTTAGGAATGGCGCACCTCCTAGGGGTGCACCATAGATACCGCGATAGCAATGACGCACCGATCAAATTTGAAAACATTTATGAATGTGAAAAAATATCATCAAATTTGAAAACATTTATGAAAAAATATGAATATGATAACATTTATGAATATGAAAAAATATCATCAAATTTGTTATTTGAAAATATATTTTTTGGATTTTTAGTTGCATCTAATAATTTTTTAGAAAACATTTATGAATATGAAAAAATATCATCAAATTTGAAAAAATATTCATAAATTCAAAAAGTGCCCATGAAATTTAAGCAGGAAAAGGAACACTGAAAAATAAAATACGAGAATAAACATAAATAAAAATTTGTATATCAATGTCGCACCACCTTCGGGTGCACCATAAATACCTTGATAGCAATGGCGCACCTTCCCCTGGTGCGCCATTACTAACTTTTTTGGATTTTTAGTTGCATCTAATAATTTTTTAGAAAATGACGATCAAATTTGAAAACATTTATAAATGTGGAAAAATATCATCAAATTTCAAAACATTTATAAAAAATATGAATATGAAAACATTTATGAATATGAAAAAATATCATCAAATTTGTTATTTCACTACTAGGGAAAAGCCTATACACAGAATCTTATCAGCAGCGCGCTTTAAAATAAGGCACTGCTGCTAATTAGCAGTAGCGAGCTCAAGAATAACTCGCTGCTAAAATTAATATAGCAGTAGCGCGCCAGCTCAAAGACGCGCTACTGCTATAATTCCCACGAGGCCGCCGCGAGGCTAGCTATAGCAGTAACACGTTATAACGACGGGCGCTACTACCACGTAGCATAGTAGCAGCGTATTTCACCAATAAGCGCTACTGCTAAGTTTACTACAAAAATTTAGTCCCACCTCGCTCCGTGAAAAGAGTTTCTACCACCTTAAATATGTTACTCCTCAAACTTTGACAAGCACTTGGTCTTCATTGAACTCTATGTGTAGAATTTGTGGCTGCAATATGAGTCTTCACTTGTTTCTAAACCGGTGAGGACTCATATTGACAAATCAGATTGTACACAAAAAGATCGTTGATGATCAACGTATTTTTGATACATTAAACTATAAGTCTATTTTTACATGCTGACACATAGCAGTAGCGCTTCTTTGTGAAAGGCGCTGCTGCTATGTAGTTTACCAGTAGCGTCTTTCTCTATAGCGCGCTACTGCTAAGCCATTCCATCTCCCACCCTATCTCCTCTATCCGATCCACTCACAGTCACACACTCACTGGATCCCTCTCAATCCCCCGCGCCGGTCCTCCCCCGTCGCCCCTCCTCCCTTTGCGTCGCCGTCACCTCCTCCTCCTTGCTGGACTCGGTACCGGCCTCCTCCTCTGTCCTCCCTCTCCACTCGCCGCTGGCCGGCCCCTCCTCGCTCCGCCTTCCTCCTCCGTCCTCCCTCCACTAGCCGTCGGCCGGCCCCTCCTCGCTCCGCCTTCCTCCTCCGTCCTCCCTCCACTGGCCGCCGGCCGGCCCCTCCTCCTCCTTGTTGGACTCGGTACCGGCCTCCTCCTCCATCCTCCCTACATTTTGATTTAGTTGATTTAGTAGGCTAGTTGATTTAGTTGATTTAGAGCATTTTGATTTAGTTGATTTAGTAGGCTAGTTGATTTAGTTGATTTAGTAGGCTAGTTGATTTAGTTGATTTAAAACATTTTGATTTAGTTGATTTAGTAGGCTAGTTGATTTAGTTGATTTAGAACATTTTGATTTAGTTGATTTAGTAGGCTAGTTGATTTAGTTGATTTAGAACATTTTGATTTAGTTGATTTAGTAGGCTAGTTGATTTAGTTGATTTAGAGCATTTTGATTTAGTTGATTTAGTAGGCTAGTTGATTTAGTTGATTTAGAACATTTTGATTTAGTTGATTTAGTAGGCTAGTTGATTTAGTTGGTTTAGAACATTTTGATTTAGTTGATTTAGTAGGCTAGTTCATTTACTTGATTTAGTATGCACCATTTTCATTTAGTTGATTTAGAACATTTTCATTTAGTTGATTTAGTTACTTTTTGGCAAAATGTAGGTGGTACCTTGTCATCTAATATGTTACTAGATCTTAGGATTATAATTGTCCATCAAATTGCTTCTCGCGGAAGAACCAAAAATATCTCATGCTACTGTTTTTCTTTCCTATGAAGTGGATCGTTAATCCTTTGCTCATATTTCTTTAGGAAAAATGGCGCCACCACCACCACCACTATGTCGACTGTGCAAGTCAAGGTGCGCCAGCAGCCTTGCAACTGGCAAGCTGTTCGGCATCTACTTCCAGCCGGGTTTTCGTCATGCAGTGGTAAGAAATTAGATGAAATGTAATAACTATTTTATTTTTAGTGTTGGCATTACTGCATTGTGTCATTTTGCTTATTTTACACAGATCGTCCCATGCAATGTGAGGTTGAAATTCAACAAGCTGACAGGAGACACTGTGACATTTGAGGCTCCTGGGGGGCCGTACACTATGGAGGTCGAGAAAGGACGCAATATGTCACGGATTGGAGGAGATGGATGGGCCCGTTTGGTCGCTCGCATGCGTCTTACTGGTGGTGAGTTGATCAGCTTCTCCTTCAGAGCAGAAAGACCCAAGTTGGCTGTCATTTATCTCAACCTGGTGGAAGATGATGAAGGTGATGAAGGTGATGAAGATGATGAAGATGATGAAGATAATGAGGACCCACTCGATGAAGATGATGAGGACCCACTTCATGAAGCCATCGTAGCTCAAAGAACAAGGCTGAGCGAGGAGGAGGTCTCCAACCTGTGGGACATAATTCCGCCACGTGCTGACTTTGTCGGCGTGCCATTCGTGACCCGCCTGAAAAATACCATGGTTGATCAACATGATATGGTATGTTATACTTACATACGCAAATTATCCGATGAAATACTTAGTGTACAGTCCAATGATATGGTATGTTGTGTGGAATCTAGTCGATGATATGTTTTAGTGTAGAGTTCGATCACATGCTAATTAGTGAAGAATCTAAGGAAACTATTAATAGTGTAGATAATCCATATGTACTTATTTGCGAGGCTATTTATTAATTGAAATCTTTTTCTTATTCAGAAATTGGCAAAGAGCATATCTGTGAGTTATGGTATCGAGCCTGATGAAGAAGGCTCAGCTGGACTACGCCTTACTGCAAGGGGCTCCGTCACAACCTGTACTTACCGCGTGGACACGGACGGTCGCACACACTTAAACTCAGTTGGTTGGACGAAATTCCTCGATGGCAAGAATCTTCGTGTTGTACAGGCCATCCTAATTACTATCAGGAACACCAACCGCCCAGGCTTGAGGATGATGGTTGTCTTCGATATCATCTAGAACTACATATGTGTGTGTGGCTATATCATCTAGAACTACATATGTGTGCGTGGCTATATCATCTAGAACTACATATGATGATCATCGTCGATATCATCTAGAACTACATATGATGATCGCCATTGATATGACCTTGTACTGCTTGAGGATGCATGTTGACTATGCATTAAATTGTTATCTAGTACTCCCTTCGTTCCAAATTACTCGTCGTGGTTTGAACTAAAACCATCATGAGTAATTTGGAACGAAGGGAGTACTACCCAGTAATGGTTTATGAATTTGATATCTAATAGCAGTACCTAGTATCTAGTATCTGAAAGGGAAACTGAAAGGTAAATGGGTACGGGGGGAAATGATGAAAGATATAGCAGTAGCGAGGGACTGCGAAATCGCTACAGCTAAGTAATAGTAGCGCGTTCATAAAAAGCGCTGCTGATATCGTCAACTATAGTAGCGCGGGTAAGGATCACGCTACTACTATAAGTTAGTTGTAGCGCCTTATTAGTAGCGCGGCCACCCGCGCTGCTGCTAACCTCAAAACCCATGCTACTACTAGGGTTTTCCCTAGTAGTGTTTGAACATATTTTTTTGGATTTTTAGTTGCATCTAATAATTTTTTAGAAAACATTTATGCATATGTCAAAATACAATCGAGAAATGAAGGCTACAATTTAAATACAATCGATCTTAGCTATCTTTTCACAATCTTCTTGCCCTTCTTTTTCGCAAATGGAGTTCTTCTGTTGAACGGACGACCTTTAGGTAGGGTGGTCCTACTTCTTCTTATGGTGTATGGCACTTCATCGTCGTCGTCATGTTCCATCTTCGGGTCGCCGTACTTGTCGAAGTCTTGCTCATTGGCGACTCCATCCATTCCGATGATCTTCCTTTTGCCTCTCCTCACGACAACACGACTGGGCTTTGACGGGTCGGTAATGAAGAAGCATTGGTCCACTTGGGAAGCCAGTACCCATGGCTCATTTTTCACGGTGACGTATGCGCCCGCGGTCTTGGGTTTGGCTTCGGGTATAACCATGATGGTGAAATACCAGTCTTCTTTTAGGACGCTCTTGGCCCATCTGACACGGAACATCAGGGCCTTCTCTCCAGTGTAGCTCAGCTCCCAAATCTCCTCGATCCTTCCGTAGTATCTGTCCTTGTCATTACCGGTGTAGGATTCCATCGTTACCTCGGAGTTCTGATAACCATCGCTCTTCATGTCCTTGTCCTCGGTGTAGAATGTGTAGCCGTTGATATCGTACGCCTCATAGGTCATCAGGTTGTGCTCGGCGCCCTGTGACAAGGCGAATATGAGTTTTTCTTCCGCGGAAGAATCCTCATGTAAAGGGTATGACAAAAGCTTCTCCTTGAACCAACGCGTGAAACATGAGTTGTGCTCTTTGATTATATCTCCGTCCGTCCTCTGTTGGCCTCGGTCATTGTATGTCTTCTCAATAAAGGTTTTGTGCTCTACCACCCAAGGATCGACCACGTCTATGTATTGTAGCACGACTAGGTTTGCTCTTTCAAAGTCAGCGAGTCAACCCTCGAAGTCGACATGCATTTCGCGGTGACCATCGCGGCGACCCCATCCAGCGAGCCTGCCGAGGTGCCTATTGACGCGCAGACCGACGGGGTTCTCGATGCCTAGATAATTCGTGTAGTAGGAGATGCACTCTTCGGTCAGAAAGCCCCTGGCTATGCTTCCCTCTGGACGTGACATGTTGCAAACGTATCCTTTGATGACACCATTCATCCTTTCGAACGGCATCATGCTGTGTACGAACGTCGGCCCGAGTTAGATGATATCCTTCATGATATGGACCAGCAGATGCACCATAACATCGAAGAATGTGGGCGGGAAGTACATCTCAAGCTCGCATAGTATCACCACGATCTCTTCCTGTAGCCTTCTGAGTTGCCTCACGCCAACCGACTTCCGAGAGATGGCGTCGAAAAAGTTGCATAGGCCAAATAGCGTTTCACGGACGTGCGCGTCCATGATCCCACAGATTGCAACTAGAAGTATCTGCGTCATCAGCACGTGACAGTCGTGAGACTTCATCCCGCTGAACTTCTGCTTTGCTGATTCTAGGTATCTGCTTATCTTCCCCGCGTAACCGTAAGGAAGTTTTACTCCTACGAGGCAGGTGAAAAACTGCTCGATCTCCTCCTGACTTAGAGTGAAGCACGCGGGAGGGTACTCATTTCTGGTCTTCTTGGACTTTTTGCCTTTGCGACGACTTTCCGTGTCCTGCTTCGCCTCATCATCATCATCATTAGCGTGAAGCTCCTCCCTGATGCCCATTGATTTCAAGTATGCCCTTGCTTTCAGCCCATATTTGGTCCTCTCTAGCATGTTGAGCAGGGTACCAAGCAGACTCTCGCACACGTTCTTCGTGATATGCATGACATCAAGGCTGTGAGGCACACGGAGGATCTTCCAGTATGGCAAGTCCCGGAAAACAGGCCTCGTTTTCCATACCTTCAGCAGCGGCTCTGGCGCCTTTCACTTCTTTCCCTGCTCTGGCGCATTTTGCTTCTTTCCCGGCAGTGGGCAATCTTTCTAATTTTTCAACAGCTCGTCTATTTCCTCGCCTCTCCTCGTACGCGGGCGTCTTCGGGGTTCGGTTTCACCATGGAACATATCCTTGCGTTTTCTCCATGAGTCATCATCGCGAAGCCATCTTCGATGTCCCATGAACACAGTTTTCGAAGACCCGGGATCTCTATCTAGCTGGCGATACGTTGTGTCATCCATGCACCTGACGCATCCAGAAAATCCGTGGACCACCTGCCCCGCGACATATCCGTAACCGAGATAGTCGTGCACCGTCGTGAGCAGTGCGGCTCTCATAGGGAAATATTCTTTCTCTGCGGCGTCCCACATATTGGCTGGCGTTTTCCACAGCGTGTCTAGCTCCTCTTTCAGCAGCCCCAGATACAGATTTATGTTGTTCCCTGGTTGTTTCGGCCCTTCAATTAGCATACTCATGTGAATGTACTTCCTCTTCATGCACAACCAGAGGGGAAGGTTGTACATCCACACAAACACAGGCCAGGTGCTATGTGTGCTTCTCTGGCTGCCAAATGGATTGACTCCATCGGTGCTCGCACCCAGCATGATATTCCTTCGATCGTCCCCAAATTCTGGGTGTTCGAAGTTCAACGCTTGCCACTGGCTCGCATCTTTAGGGTGACTCAGCATCTTGTCTTTTTATTTATCTCCGGATCATTTCCGTCATCTTCTCGCTTCTTCTCCTCTCTATACGCGTGCCAACGCAGGAGCTTTGCTAGCTTAGGGTCCGTGAAATATCGCTGCAGACGAGGAGTGATCATAAAGTAGCACACCACTTTTCGAGGAGCTTTCTTCCTCTTCTTGTATCGAGTGACGCCGCACACCGGACATATGGTAGACTCCGCGTGCTCGTCCCGATAAATGATGCAATTGTTCATGCACACATGGTATTTCACGTGCGGTAAATCCAGAGGACACACGATTTTCTTCGCCTCCTCGAAACTGGTCGGGCACTTGTTCCCCTTGGGAAGATGTTCATGCCAGAATGACATGTTCTCGTCGAAGCATGCGTCGGTCATTTTGTGTTTTACCTTCATCTCTAGAGCCATGAGCGTTACTTTCAGGCGGGTATCCTCGGGCCTACATCCTTCAAACAATGGAGTAACCGCGTCTATCTCCAGTTGATCCAGCTTGGCTTACTCTCGGGCGGCAGCTCTTGAATATGAGGGTCCTGCACCCAGCCCATCGATGGTCCATCGTCGTCTGCTCCGGCATCTTCATCTTCATGATCATGCCCTTCGTCTGCTCCGGCATCTTCCTCATCATCACGTCTGGCATCTTGTACATGATGACTGTGTACTGCATCTACTTCGTGATCATGTCCTGGAGATTCTTCGTCTTCTCGTCTGCCCTCGCCACGGTGTCTTGCTGCCCTTCCTCATTTCTTGCCCGGCCCCCATGGACGACTTCATAATCATCTTCATCACCTTGCCACCGATAGCCATCCATGAAACCACGCAAGAGCAGGTGGTCCCACACCTGTACAGAATCCTGGTCCATAAGGCTCCTCAGCTTGCATCTTCGACACGGACATCTTATCTTCGTCTCGTTCTTTTGAAGCATCTCGGCCTTCGTGGAGCTCAAAAACCTATTCACGATGCCTTCAGTCATCGTGCGGACCATGGTCGCCTACGAGGTAGAGCAAAACGATATTTTAGAACCAAAAAAAATTGGCATGAATTTGCCTTAAAATAGGACAAAAAAGAATGCATAGTGCCAAATTCTCGCCGAAACGGAAATGAATCAACATTCCGACAAAATATTGGCAACTATCGCATTTCAAATACCGGTACCTCCAAACACAAACATATGCAACACCACAAACATACGTAGATCTAGGCCATAAAAAGTGCATGTGCACATTGTTGGAGAGAGAAAAAAGTAGATCTACAACATAAATAAAGCTTTCCCCTTACTTACCTATCAAAAAAAGGTAATTTATCCACTTAATTTGGGTGAATCTATGGTGCAAATGAGGTGAGGAGGAGGCAGCCGATACAAGCTTGGAGGAGGAGGTGGAGAGAATGAAGTGGGAAAGTGAGTGTGGTAGGTGGTTGTCCAAAATATCTAGCTGCTCTCAGGTTACCAATGGCGCACCACCTAATAATGCGCCATTAGTAACCCTGGTTACTAATGGCGCACCTGTTACGTGGTGCGCCATTACAAGTTTTGCAAAAAAAAATTTGTTAGTAGTGGTGCACCTTGGTTGTGGTGCGCCATTACTAGTTTGAACTAGTAATGGCGCACTGTACCCTGGTGCGCCATTACTAGTTTTGAAAAAAATAAAAAAAATTGTTAGTAGTGGCGCATAGAGAGTGTGGTGCGCCATTACTAGTTGAAACTAGTAATGGCGCACTGTGCCTTGGTGCACCATTACTAGTTTTGAAGAAATAAAAAAAATTGTTAGTAATGGCGCACCGTGTGTCTGGTGCGCCATTAGTAATGAGGACACTAATGGCGCACCTATATAGCAGTGGCGCACCACATACATGGTGCGCCATTAATGTCCATATTAGCTATAGCCCTTTACCTAGTAGTGATTGGAGTATCTAGGTGACATTATGGTTTTGGTTGATTTGTGTCTTAAGATGTTATTCTAGTACGAGCTCTAGGATAGATTGAACGGAAAGAATAGCTTCATGTCATTTTACTATGGACTCTTGAATAGATCGATTAGAAAGAATAACTTTGAGGTGGTTTCATACCCTACAATAATCTCTTCATTTGTGCTCCGCTATTAGTGACTTTGGAGTGACTCTTTGTTGCATGTTGAGGGATAGTTATATGATCCAATTATGTTATTATTGTTGAGAGAACTTGCACTAGTGAAAGTATGAACCCTAGGCCTTGTTTCCTAGCATTGCAATACCGTTGTGCTCACTTTTACCACTTGCTACCTTGCTATTTTTATATTTTCAGATTACAAAAAGCATTATCTACTATCCATATTGCACTTGTATCACCATCTCTTCGCCGAACTAGTGCATCTATATAATTTATCATTGTATTGGGTGTGTTGGGGACACAAGAGACTCTTTACTATTTGGTTGCAGGGTTGCTTGAGAGAGACCATCTTCATCCTACGCCTCCCACGGATTGATAAATCTTAGGTCATCCACTTGAGGGAAATTTGCTACTGTCCTACAAACCTCTGCACTTGGAGGCCCAACAACGTCTACAAGAAGAAGGTTGTGTAGTAGACATCACATGTATAGTTATGGAGAAAGCAATAGCAACAAACTAAACGATCATCGTGCTAAGCTAACGGATGGGTCAAGTCAATCACATCATTCTCTAATGACGTGATCCCGTTAATCAAATGACAACTCATGTCTATGGTTAGGAAACATAACCATCATTGATTCAACGAGCTAGTCAAGTAGAGGCAAACTAGTGACACTCTGTTTGTCTATGTATTCACATATGTACTAAGTTTCCGGTTAATACAATTCTAGCATGAATAATAAACATTTATCATGATATAAGGAAATATAAACAATAACTTTATTATTGTCTCTAGGGCATATTTCCTTCAGAGTCCTCCTCCAATTCCGACCAAGCTAGGGGCACCCTTAATGGGCCTCTAGGCCCATGTGGCTGCCGCCCCTAATAGGCTTTAGGCTATTTGGCCATCCCATGGCACCTACAATAATCCGGAGGTGGGGGTCTCCCAATAAATACCGAAGCCCTCACGTATTATTATTAGGTCCTTCGGAACTTTTCCACCTTCCCTTTATAACTTGGTTTTCTCTAAAACGCTTCCGGTTTTCCTGAAACACTTCCGGTTTTCTCTCGAAACAATCTCTATTATCTCCAAAACTTTTCTGGCGATATAGTGTCAAACTCCTAACTCTAATAGAACTCAACATATCGTAAACCCTTAAGTGTGTGACCCTGCATGTTTGTTGACTATATACATGAACAAAAATACATTTCATTCAGTGATCAATAGCGCAACTGTGGACATCCATATTGATCCCTATACTCATTCGAATAATTACCGAGTGAACATCTGGTTACCATATATTGTTCCTTTTGCTTTGCAATATGTTACAAAACCTGATGTGTGGTATATCGGCTTCCCCATGACTCAAACACATTGTCACTATGCCAGTCCCCTAATTTATGGGTTTGTTCTATTTTCTCGTTCTCGTGTTCCGGCAACCTCGTGAGCAATTCATGTTGTGTCTGGCCAGACGATGATAGATGCAGTCATACCGAGAGGGCCGTAAGAATGTCTCTCCATCCTCGAGGAGCAAATCCCAGTCTCGAGCTCTCTAGTCCCTTGGCCTACATTTCCAATAAACTTGTAAGTCGCCGTTATGATCACCATAGTGTATCATCCAGTATTAAGTGACTCGATACTCTGATGATCTAAGGAATTGTGCATACGTTAACATCCTATGTTATGGAGTATAGACTTGAGGCAAAATCATCTCTAAGTATAACATTCAACATGGGTCAATTCAACACAAGTGTTCTTCTAACTTCGTGCCCGCAATGTTGCCAACAATATAATTACTCTTAACTCATGCCTATGACCAGGAAAACAGAACCATCATGCAACACTTGAGCTACTCCTAGAGGTAATACTAGGAATATATTTTACCATTATAACACGTGCATATGAGTTTCTTGAGCCTCTTGGTTATCACAGACTCAAGAGCCATAGCAGTTATAACATAAAACATAAACATTAATCATATATTTGGAAATAAATATTACAATTATTATTGCCTCTAGGGCATATTTCCAAACAATTCACATGTAGCATTGATAATAACATGATAGACTTTCTTTTCATCCAGATAAGTATATCTAACTGTTTTCGATGGAGGTGTTAAATCAGACATCAACTCTCCGTTTGGAGAAGGTGGTGGCTTCCCCAAAGTACCAGGTGGAATATTTCCAACAATTCACATGTAGCATTGATAATAATAGGATAGACTTTCTTTTCATCCAGATAAGTACATCTAAGTTTCCTTTGGGTAGAGGTGTTAAATCGAACACCATGTCTCCCTTTCGAGGAGGTGGCTTCCCCAAAGTATCGGGTGGAATATTAACTTTCAAGAGTGGTGATTGAAAGTGAAAAATTTCATCAATTTGTCTCCTACCTTTATCAGTAATAAGACTCTCATGATCTATCAAAAATTACTCCAGGTGGTCATCTACAAGAATTCCTATTGAAGCAATTTGCGCAAAATCATCTTTCATATTGGTATCAAGAGTATTTGGTTCCTTAGCAAACCTAGAAAAATTGAATTCAACTTGATCACCACATAATTTAGCATCAACCTTTTTCTTGAAACAATCAACTACAACACTAGCAGTACGTAAAAAAGTTTTACCGAATACAACAATACAAAAGTTCTCTTGGTTCAAACCAAGAACAAGGAAATCTTAGGGTACTTAGTTATACCACATAAGACTTCAACATCTTTCAGAATTCTAACAGGGTACACTTAGGATCTATCAGCAAGCTGTATAACAGTGTCAATTTTTCCTATGCTCAAGGGTGTTACGTCCTTAGAAATTAAGTTCTATAAAGAGAAGGGAAAAACATACTCGGCAGCAAATTCCACCTGTTTAACAATGCTCACACAGATTTCTTTCTCAATAAAACTATTACTCTGAGGAACATCTTTAGATTTGCAAACAAGATGCACCACCAGATGTGTTTCATGAGCTTGCCCACAGATCAATAGGAGATCCACCACAGACGCTATCCACTGCCTCCGGTAGCGATAGTAACCCAAATAACCATGTAACGAGATTTACTGGGCATCGGTGTGGATCCGGTCACTAGTATGGCACCACATGTCTACTGATAACCAAGATAAGACCCATACCTCTCACCCACCAAACTCAGCACCATTGTCGTCGCCACAACACCGGCGCAGCTGGCGATGGGAGGAAATGGGTTGGACGGAATGGGAGAAGGAGGCAGTGGATGGCCGTTCGCCCAAGTAGGCGATGAAACATAGAGGCTAAGTTCAGGAGAGACACTAAATATGCCTCTGGTTGATTATAGTTCCCTTTAGAGTGTTGTATAATCCTTTTGTGGAACAAGGCTCCCCCTCTTTTCATTACTTATCATACCGAAAATACAACAGTTTGGCAAAACGTTACATACATACAGGGTGCGGAAAAGGGAAAGAGAACCATCCAGATTACCAAAAAGCCCACTGCGCGCACCCGCAATCGGTATCGGCTCCTTGCACTACCTGGCGAAAACCTGGTAAAGTGTTTCGTATATGCATAAACTCGTGGATCATAGAAATAGAACAAGTTGCACATATTGATCTCAGGATTCACGGTCTTTGCTCGCTCCACATATAATGTCGATCGATCAATCGATGAATCCTCTAGTACGAACTGATGGCATATACAAGGCCTGATCATGGACTCATAGATGGATAGGTCGATCAGGAGGATGCCCTGCCGACGTACTCGACGTCGAAGAGGAGCGTGGAGTTGGGCGGGATGACGCACGAGGTGGGCTCCCACCCCCTGCACCCGGCCCCCTTCTCCCCGTAGGCCAGCTCCGGCGGCAGCCTCAGGCTCCGTTTCCCACCTGAAAAACCACACCAGAGCACCGACTCACACCGGGGAATTCAGTTCAGAGCAGAACGACGTGAGCTCGGCTGAGGCGTCGCGTACCGACTCTCATCGGCGGGATCCCTTCGCCGCCGGCGAGGCACAGGTCCCACCCCTTGATCACCTCCCCCACGCCCACCATGATGGTCAGCGGCCTCCCGCGGCCATAGCTACTGTCGAACACCGTGCCGTCCTCCAGCATCCCCCGGTAGTGCGCCTGCAGTGCGCGCGCCACGCCATGGCCAAACCACGACGAAACCGGTCAGCGTGCAGCCCGCGACTACTACCGGAACTACGCTAAGCCAGCGCGTGCATCAAGAACTTAATTAATCACTGTGGCGGAGGTTGGGCTCGAATTCGACTGACCTTGATGAGCTGGCCTTTGACGGCCTCGGCGCCGGTGCCGACGACGCGGTCGCAGAAGGCGAGGCCCGAGGGGGTCGCCTCGAGCGCGCACTCATCTGCCGCGGCCGCTGCGGGGAGGACGCGTGTGAGGAGAGCGGCGGATAGGACGGCTGCCGCGGCCTCGCGCCGGCGGAGGACGAGGTTCTTGCTGGTGGCGCCCGCGCCGGAGTCCGCGCTCGGCGGATTGGCGCAGAGGGGCGGCTGGGCGTTGGGCTTCGGGAGGCTGAGCAGGAGGCGGGATAGCGGCGAGGTGGAAGTGGCGGGAGCCATGGCTGCTGTGGCTCCTTCGCCTCCTTGCTTCCTCCCGGTCACGGCAGCTCACTCGAACGAGAAGGCGCCGCGTCACTAATGGATAAGGAGGGTCACGTGTTTGTCAACTGCGCTCTGCCGTGTGATTCTCAGACCATGCGCATCTGGGCCGTCAGTGCCAGATCCAATGGTCCTGAAGAGATACCAGTTGCAAGCGTCATTCGGTTGCTTGAAGACATCCTCAGAACCTAGCGGGCGAAATATACACCAGACTGTGTGTGTGTTGTGTAGCAAAAAGAAATATCAGCTTTTTTTTGTTGTGAAATTACAGAATTTTTTTAGCAGTAAACCACACTTTATTAGATTGCCTCAAGGTTTACAGGGATAATTAGGTGATCATGGGGAGCCCCTAGCCACACATGGCGACCAACATCTAAAGAATTAGAAATTTTTGCTAAATTATGAGTTCCCAATTAAGGGCTCGGCCTTCAAAAATGATATCACATGTGGAGAGCTCCCTTGCCCATAAACTTTGGTTGAGTCATAGTCTTCCAGAAAACCCAGCTTGGTTTATGTTTACCTTCCTTGCTTCCCCATCAGAATTGCCTGGTAAGCTTGTTCAAATATTCACATAACCCTCTTGGTAGCTTAAAACAAGACATTGAGAATACTGACACTACTTGAGTTACAAATTTAACCAAAACTTCCTTACCTTGATAGGAAATGTTTTTCTCAATCCAACATTTTACCTTGTTCCGTAATCTGTCCTTCAAATGTTTGAACGCTCCATATTTGGAAGTACCTATATCAAATGGCATACCTAGCTACTTGTCATTCAAAGACTCACTGGGGACATTCAAAACTCCTTTGATCTCCTCCTTAATATTTGTTGGGCACCCTTTGCTAAAAAACTGATTTGCTTGAGTTAATTCTCTGACCTGAAGCTTGACAGTACTTTTCTAACAGGTTTGATATCTCTCTTGCCCCATCACCACTAGCTTTGAAGAACATTAGGATATCATCCGCAAACAAAAGATGATTAATAGGCGGTGTCGACGGCGCCACTTGTATCCCATAAATTTGAGATGACTGGTCTAAAAATTTTAGGAGGCAGGAAAGGCCCTTCGCTGCCAACAAAAACAAGTAACGAGAAATCGGATCTTCCTGCCGAATGCCTCTGCTCGGCTTAAACTCCTCAAATTTCTACCCATTGAATAAAACATAATAGGAAACAAAAGTGACTAGGTTCATGACATTGTTTACCCACCTCTGAGAAAACCCCATCTTGGTCATAATTGCTATTAGATAGTCCCACTCGACCCTGTCATAGGCCTTCTGAAGGAAATATGCCCTAAAGGAAATAATAAAGTTGTTATTTATATTTCCTTATATCATGATAAATGTTTATTATTCATGCTAGAATTGCATTAATTGGTAACTTAGTACATGTGTGAATATATAGACAAACAGAGCGTCACTAGTATGTCTCTACTTGACTAGCTTGTTAATCAAAGATGGTTAAGTTTCCTAACCATGGACAAGAGTTGTCATTTGATGAACCGGATCACATCATTAGATAATGATGTGATTGACTTGACCCATCCATTAGCTTAGCACGACGATCGTTTAGTTTGTTGATATTACTTTCTTCATAACTTATACATGTTCCTATGACTATGGGATTATGCAACTTCCGAATACCGAAGGAACACTTAGTGTGCTATCAAACATCACAATGTACCTGGGTGACTATAAAGATGCTCTACAGGTGTCTCCGATAGTGTTTGTTGAGTTGGCATAGATCGAGATTAGGATTTGTCACTCCGTGTACCGAAGAGGTATCTCTGGGCCCTCTCGGTAATGCACATCACTTTAAGCCTTGCAAGCATTGTGACTAATGAGTTAGTTACGGGATGTTTCATTACGGAACGAGTAAAGATACTTGCCGGTAACAGGATTGAACTAGGTATTGAGATACCGATGATCGAATCTCGGGCAAGTAACATACCGATGACAAAGGGAACAATGTATGTTGTTATTCGGTTTGACCGATAAAGATCTTCGTAGAATATGTAGAAACCAATATGAGCATCCAGTTTCCGCTATTGGTTATTGACCGGAAGTGAGTCTCGGTCATGTCTACATAGTTCTCGAACCCGTAGGGTCCGCACGCTTAGCGTTCAGTGACGATCGGTATTATGAGTTTATGTGTTTTGATGTACCGAAGGTAGTTCGGAGTCCCAGTTATGATCACGGACATGAAGAGGAGTCTCGAAATGGTCGAGACATAAAAATCGATATATTGGAAGGCTATGTTTGGACATCGGAATGGTTTCGGGTGAGTTCGGGCATTTACTGGAGTACCAGGGAGTTACCGGAACCCCCCGGGGAGTCATTGGGCCTTAATGGGCCTTAGTGGGAGAGAGGAGAAGGCGGCCAAGGTGGGGGTGCCCCCCCCCAAGCCCAATCCGAATTGGGGTGGTGGGCCGACCCCCCTTTCCTCCTCCCTCTCCCCCCCTTCCTTCTTCTCCTACTCCTACTAGGAAAGGGGGAATCCTACTCCCACCAGGAGTAGGACTCCCCCCTTGGGCACGTCATGAGAGGGCCAGCCCTCCCCTCCTCCGCTCCTTTATATACGGGGGAGGGGGCACCCCATAGACACACAAGTTGATTGTTTAGCCATGTGCGGTGCCCCCACTCCACAGATTTCCACCTCGGTCATATCGTTGTAGAGCTTAGGCGAAGCCCTGTGCCGGTAACTTCATCATCACCGTCATCACGCTGTCATGGTAACGAAACTCTCCCTCGACCTTAGCTGGATCTAGAGTTCGTGGGACGTCATTGAGCTAAACGTGTGCAGACCGCGGAGGTGTCGTACCTTCGGTGCTAGGATCCGTCGGATCGTGAAGACATACGACTACATCAACCGTGTTGTCATAACGCTTCCGCTTATGGTCTACGAGGGTACGTGTACAACACTCTCCCCTCTCGTTGCTATGCATCACCTAGATGTATCTTGCGTGTGCGTAGGAATTTTTTTGAAATTACTGCGTTCCCCAACAGTGGCATCTGAACCAGGTCTATGCATAGATGTTATATGCACGAGTAGAACACAAAGGAGTTGTGGGCGTGGGTATATACATATTGCTTGCCGTCACTAGTTGATTTTTGATTCAGCGGTATTGCTGGATGAAGCGGCTCAGACCGACATTACGCGTACGCGTACGCGAGGTTGGTTCTACCGACGTGCTTCGCACACAGGTGGCTAGTGGGTGTCTGTTTCTCCAACTTTAGTTGAATCGGATTCAACGAACAGGGTTCTTTCTGAAGATCAAAAAGCAATCACTATACCGCGTTGTGGTTTTTGATGCGTAGGTAAGAACGGTTCTTGCTAAGCCCGTAGTAGCCACGTAAAACTTGCAACAACAAAGTAGAGGACGTCTAACTTGTTTTTGCAGGGCATATTGTGATGTGATATGGTCAAGTTGTGATTATGTAAATTGTTGTATGAGATGATCATGTTTTGTAACACAGTTATCGGCAACTGGCACGAGCCATATGGTTGTCGCTTTATTGTATGAAATGCGATCGCCATGTAATTGTTTTACTTTATCATTAAGAGGTAGTGATAGTCGTAGAAGCAATAGTTGGCGAGACGACAATGATGCTACGATGGAGATCAAGGTGTCAAGCCGGTGACGATGGTGATCATGACGGTGCTTTGGATATGGAGATCAAAGGCACAAGATGATGATGACCATATCATATCACTTATATTGATTGCATGTGATGTTTATCCTTTATGCATCTTGTTTTGCTGAGTTCGGTGGTAGCATTATAAGATGATCTCTCACTAAATTTGAAGGTACAAGTGTTCTCCTTGAGTATGCACCGTTGCTACAGTTCGTCGTTCCGAGACACCACGTGATGATCGGGTGTGATAAGGTCTACGTTCACATACAACGAGTGCAAGCCAGATTTGCACATGCAGAATACTCGGGTTAAACTTGATGAGCTTAGCATATGCAGATATGGCCTCGGAACACTGAGATCGAAAGGTCGAGCGTGAATCATATAGTAGATATGATCAACATAGTGATGTTCACCATTGAAAACTACTCCATCTCACATGATGATCGTGAAGGAAATATGCCCTAGAGGCAATAATAAAGTTGTTATTTATATTTCCTTATATCATGATGAATGTTTATTATTCATGCTAGAATTGTATTAACCGGAAACTTAGTACATGTGTGAATACATACACAAATAGTATGTCACTAGTATGCCTCTACTTGACTAGCTCGTTGAATCAATGATGGTTATGTTTCCTAACCATAGACATGAGTTGTCATTTGATTAACGATATCACATCATTAGAGAATGATGTGATTGACTTGACCCATATGTTAGCTTAGCACGATGATCGTTTAGTTTGTTGCTATTGCTTTCTCGATAACTTATACATGTTCCTATGACTATGAGATCATGCAACTCCCGAATACCGGAGGAACACTTAGTGTGCTATCAAACGTCACAACGTAACTGGGTGACTATAAAGATGCTCTACATGTGTCTCCAATGGTGTTTGTTGAGTTGGCATAGATCGAGATTAGGATTTGTCACTCCGAGTATCGGAGAGGTATCTCTGGGCCCTCTCGGTAATGCACATCACTATAAGCCTTGCAAGCAATGAGACTAATGAGTTAGTTACGAGATGATGCGTTACGGAACGAGTAAAGAGACTTGCCGGTAACGAGATTGAACTAGGTATTGAGATACCGACGATCGAATCTCGGGCAAGTAACATACCGATGACAAACGGAACAACTTATATCGTTATGTGGTCTGACCGATAAAGATCTTCATAGAATATGTGGGAGCCAATATGAACATCCAGGTTCCGCTATTTGTTATTGACCGGAAATGTGTCTCGGTCATGTCTACATAGTTCTCGAACCTGTAGGGTCCGCACGCTTAACGTTCAGTGACAATCGGTATTATGAGTTTATGTGTTTTGATGTACCAAAGGTAGTTCAGAATCCCGAATATGATCATGGACATGACGAGGAGTCTCGAAATGGTAGAGACATAAAGATTGATATATTGGACGGCTATATTCGAACACCGGAAGTGTTTCGGGTGATTTCGGAGAAAACCGGAGTGCCGGAGGGTTACCAGAACCCCCCACCCCCCACCCCCCGCCCAGGGAACTAATGGGCCACATGGGCCTTAGTGGAGAGAGAGAGAGGACCGGCCAGGGCTAGCCGCGCGCCCCTCCCCCTCTGGTCCGAATTGGACTAGGGAGGGGGGCGGCGCCCCCCTTTCCTTCTCCCTTCTCTTCCTTCCTTTCCCCCTCCTAGTAGGACTAGGAAAGGGGAGTCCTACTCCTACTAGGAGGAGGAATCCTCCTCTCGAGGCACGCCACAAGGGCTAGCCGGCCTCCCCCCTTGCTCCTTTATATACGGGGGCAAGGGGCACCCTAGGACACACAAGTTGATCATTGATCCCTTAGCCGTGTGCAGTGCCCCCCTCCACCATAATCCACCTCGGTCATATCATCATAGTGCTTAGGCGAAGCCCTGTGACGGTAGCTTCATCATCACTGTCATCACGCCGTCGTGCTGACGAAGCTCTCCCTCGACACTCACCTGGATCGAGAGTTTGTGGGACGTCACCGAACCGAACATGTGCAGATCATGGAGGTGCCGTACTTTCGGTACTAGCATTGTTCGGATCGTGAAGACGTACAACTACATCAACCGCGTTGACATAACGATTCCGCTTACAGTCTACGAGGGTACGTGGACAACACTCTTTCCCTCTCATTGCTATGCATCACCATGATAGATCTTGCGTGTGCATAGGAAGTTTTTTGAAATTACTGCGTTCCCCAACAGTGGAATCCGAGCTAGGTCTATGCGTAGATGTTATATGCATGAGTAGAACACAAAGGGCTTGTGGGCGTGGGTATATACATATTGCTTGCTGTCACTAGTTGATTCTTGATTCGGCGGTATTGTTGGATGAAGCGGCTCATACTAACATTACGCGTACGCTTACGCGAGACTGGTTCTACCGACGTGCTTCGCACACAGGTGTCTAGTGGGTGTCTATTTCTCCAACTTTAGTTGAATCGGTTTCAATGAACAGGGTTCTTTCTAAAGATCAAAAAGCAATCACTATGCCGCGTTGTGGTTTTTGATGCGTAGGTAAGAACGGTTCTTGCTAAGCCCATAGCAGCCACGTAAAACTTGCAACAACAAAGTAGAGGACGTCTAACTTGTTTTTGCGGGGCATGTTGTGATGTGATATGGTCAAGACATGATGAGATATAAATTGTTGTATGAGATGATCATGTTTTGTTGAAGTTATCGGCAACTGGCAGGAGCCTTATGGTTGTCTCTTTATTGCATAAGATGCAAGCGCCATATAATTGTTTTACTTTATCGCTATGCGATAGCAATAGTTGCAAAAGCAATAGTTGGAGAGACAACCATGTGACGACACATTGATAAAGATCAAGATGATGTAGATCATGGTGTCATGCCGGTGATGATGGAGATCATGACAGTAGTTTGGAGATGGAGATCAAAGGCACAAAATGATGATGGCCATATCATGTCACATATTTTGATTACATGTGATGTTTATCTTTTATGCTTCTTATTTTGCTTAGTATGGCGGTAGCATTATAAGATGATCTCTCACTAAATTTCGAGGTATAAGTGTTCTCCCTGAGTATGCACCGTTGCTACAGTTCGTCGTGCCAAGACACCACGTGATGATCGGGTGTGATAAGCTCTACGTTCACATACAACGGGTGCAAGCCAGTTTTGCACACGCCGAATACTTCGGTTAAACTTGAGGAGCCTAGCATATGCAGATATGACCTCGGAACACTGAGACCGAAAGGTCGAGCGTGAATCATATAGTAGATATGATCAACATAGTGATGTTCACCATTGAAAACTACTCCATCTCACGTGATGATCGGACATGGTTTAGTTGATATGGATCACGTGATCACTTAGATTATTAGAGGATGTCTATCTAAGTGGGTGTTCTTAAGTAATTTGATTAATTGAACTTTAATTTATCATGAACTTAGTACCCGATAGTATTTTGCATGTCTATGTTGTTGTAGATAGATGGCCCGTGTTGTTGTTCTGTTGAATTTTAATGCGTTCCTAGAGAAAGCTAAGTTGAAAGATGATGGTAGCAACACATGGACTGGGTCTGTAACTTGAGGATTATCCTCATTGATGCACAGAAGAATTATGTCCTAAAAGCACCGCTAGGTGACAAACCCGCTGCGGGAGCAACGCCAGATGTTGTGAACACCTGGCAGAGCAAAGTTGATGACTACTCGATAGTTCAATGTGCCATGCTTTACAGCTTAGAACCGGGACTTCAACGATGCATTGAACGTCATGGAGCATATGAGATGTTTCAGGAGTTGAAGTTAATATTTCAAGAAAATGCCCGGATTGAGAGATATGAAGTCTCCAATAAGTTCTACAGCTGCAAAATGCAGGAGAATAGTTTTGTCAGTGAACATATACTCAGGATGTTTGGGTACCACAACCACTTGACTCAGCTGGGAGTTAATCTTTCTGATGATAGTGTCATTGACCGAGTTCTTCAATCACTGCCACCAAGCTACAAGAGCTTCGTGATGAACTATAATATGCAAGGGATGGATAAGACAATTCATGAGCTCTTCGCAATGCTAAAAGTTGCGGAGGTAGAAATCAAGAAGGAGCATCAAGTGTTGATGGTCAACAAGACCACCAGTTTCAAGAAAAAGGGTATAGGGAAGAAGGGGGACTTCAAGAAGAAAAACAAGCCAGTTGCTGCTCAAGTGAAGAAACCCAAGTCTGGACCTAAGCCTGAGACTGAGTGCTTCTACTACAAAGGGACTGGTCACTGGAAGTGGAACTATCCCAAGTATTTGGCGGAGAAGAAGGATGGCAAAGTGAAAGGTATATTTGATATACATGTTATTAATGTGTACCTTACTAATGCTTGCAATAGTGCCTGGGTATTTGATACTGGTTCTGTTGTTAATATTTGCAACTCGAAATAGGGGCTACGGATTAAGAGAATATTGGCTAAGGACGAGGTCATGATGCGCATGGGAAATGGTTCCAAAGTCGATGTGATCGCCGTCGGCACGCTACCTCTACATCTACCTTCGGGGTTAGGTTTAGACCTAAATAATTGTTATTTGGTGCCAGCGTTGAGAATGAACATTATATCTGGATCCTGTTTGATGCGAGACGGTTATTCATTTAAATCAGAGAATAATGGTTGTTCTATTTATATGAGTAATATCATTTATGGTCATGCACCCTTGATGAGTGGTCTGTTTTTACTAAATCTTGATAGTAGTGATACACATGTTCATAGTATTGAAGCCAAAAGATGCAGAGTTGATAATGATAGTGCAACTTATTTGTGGCACTACTGTTTGGGTCATATTGGTGTAAAGCGCATGAAGAAACTCCATTCTGATGGACTTCTGAAATCACTTGATTATGAATCACTTGGTACTTGCAAACTATGCCTCATGGGCAAGATGACTAAAACTTTGTTCTCCGAAACAGTGGAGCGAGCAATGGAGTTATTGGAAATCATACATACTGATGTATGTGGTCCAATGAACATTGAGGCTCGTGGCGGATATCGTTATTTTCTCACCTTCATAGATAATTTGAGCAGATATGGGTATATCTACTTAATGAAACATAAGTCTGAAACATTTGAGAAGTTCAAAGAATTTCAGAGTGAAGTGGAAAATCATCGTAACAAGTAAATAAAGTTTCTACGATCTGGTCGTGGAGG
Organism: Triticum urartu; assembly: GCF_003073215.2. Lineage (NCBI taxonomy): Eukaryota > Viridiplantae > Streptophyta > Magnoliopsida > Poales > Poaceae > Triticum > Triticum urartu. The sequence continues at coordinate 658,597,876 of NC_053028.1, read as the reverse complement.
AGAATATTTGAGTTACGAGTTTGGTGTTCATTTGAAACAATGCGGAATAGTTTCGCAACTCACGCCTGATACGTCCATTTTGCATCATGCTTTTATATCGATATTTATTGCATTATGGGTTGTTATTACACATTATGTCACAATACTTATGAATATTCTCTCTTATTTTACATGGTTTACATAAAGAGGTAGAATGCCGGCAGCTGGGATTCTAGGCTGGAAAAGGAGCAAATATTAGAGACCTATCCTGCACAGCTCCAAAAGTCCAAAAACTTCACGGAAGTCATTTTCAGAATATATAAAAAATACTGAGCGCAAGAAGTTCACCAGGGGGGCCACACCCTGCCCACGGGGGTGGGGGCGCACCCTACCCCCCTGGGCGCGCCCCCTACCTCGTGGGCCCCCTGGTGGCCCTCCGATGTCCATCTTCTGTTATATGGAGTCTTTCAATGAGGAAAAATCATAAGCCATCTTTCCAGATGAGACTCCGCCACCACGAGGCGGAACCTTGGCGGAACCAATCCAGGGCTCTAGCGGAGCTATTCTGCCAGGGAAACTTCTCTCCGGGAGGGGGAAATCATCGCCATCGTCATCACCAACGCTCCTCTCATCGGGAGAGGGGAATCTCCATCGACATGTTCATCAGCACCATCTCCTCTCAAAACCCTAGTTCATCTCTTGTATCCAATTCTTGTCTCCAAGTCTGGGATTGGTACCTGTGTGTTGCTAGTAGTGTTAATTACTCCTTGTAGTTGATACTAGTTGGTTTATTTGGTGGAAGATCATATGTTCAGATCCTTTATGCATATTAATACCCCTCTGATTATGAACATTAATATGCTTTGTGAGTAGTTACGTTTGTTCCTGAGGACATGGGAGAAGTCTTGCTATTAGTAGTCATGTGAATTTGGTATTCGTTCGATATTTTGATGAGATGTATGTTGTCTCTCCACTAGTGGTGTTATGTGAACGTTGACTACATGACACTTCACCATTCCTTGGGCCTAGAGGAAGGCATTGGGAAGTAATAAGTAGATGATGGGTTGCTAGAGTGACAAAAGCTTAAACCCTAGTTTATGTGTTGCTTTGTAAGGGGCTGATTTGGATCCATATGTTTCATGCTATGGTTAGGTTTACCTTAATACTTTTGTTGTAGTTGCGGATACTTGCAATAGAGGTTAATCATAAGTGGGATGCTTGTCCAAGTAAGGACAGTACCCAAGCACCGGTCCACCCACATACCAAATTATCAAAGTACTGAACGTGAATCATATGAACGTGATGAAAACTAGCTTGACGATATTCCCATATGTCCTCGGGGGCACTTTACATCATATAAGAGTTTGTCCAGGCTTGTCCTTTGCTACAAAAAGGATTGGTCCACCTTGCTGCACTTTATTTACTTTTGTTACTTGTTACTCATTACAAATTATCCTATTACAAAACTATATGTTACCTATTATTTCAGTGCTTGCAGAGAATACCTTGCTGAAAACCACTTATCATTTCCTTCTGCTCCTCGTTGGGTTCGACACTCTTACTTATCGAAAGGACTACGATAGATCCCCTATATTTGTGGGTCATCAACACCACCCGGAACACCACAGCGTAATGGTGTGTCCGAACGCCGTAATCGTACTTTACTAGATATGGTGCGATCTATGATGTCTCTTACTGATTTACCGTTATCGTTTTGGGTTTATGCTTTAGAGACGGCTGCATTCACATTCAATAGGGTACCATCTAAATCCGTTGAGACGACACCTTATGAACTATGGTTTGGCAAGAAACCCAAGTTGTCGTTTCTTAAAGTTTGGGGTTGTGATGCTTATGTGAAAAAGCTTCAACCTGATAAGCTCGAACCCAAATCGGAGAAATGTGTCTTCATAGGATACCCAAAGGAGACTGTTGGGTACACCTTATATCACAGATCCGAAGGCAAGATATTCGTTGCTAACAATGGATCCTATCTAGAGAAGGAGTTTCTCTCGAAAGAAGTGAGTGGGAGGAAAGTATAACTTGATGAGGTAATTGTACCAGCTCCCTTATTGGAAAGTAGTTCGTCACTGATATCAGTTCCAGTGATTCCTACGCCAGTAAGTGAGGAAGCTAATGATGATGATCATGAAACTTCTGATCAAGTTACTACCGAACCTCGTAGGTCAACCAGAGTAAGATCCGCACGAGAGTGGTACGGTAATCCTGTTCTGGAGGTCATGTTACTTGACCATGACGAACCTACGAACTACGAGGAAGCGATGATGAGCCCAGATTCCGCAAAATGGCTTGAGGCCATGAAATCTAAGATGGGATCCATGTATGAGAACAAAGTGTGGACTTTGGTTGACTTGCCCGATGATCGGCAGGCCATAGAGAATAAATGGATCTTCAAGAAGAAGACTGACGCTGACGGTAATGTTATTGTCTACAAAGCTTGACTTGTTGCAAAAGGTTTTCGACAAGTTCAAGGAGTTGACTATGATGAGACCTTCTCACCCATAGCGATGCTTAAGTCCGTCCGAATCATGTTAGCAATTGCTGCATTTTATGATTATAAAATCTGGCAAATGGATGTCAAAACTGCATTCCTTAATGGATATCTTAAAGAAGAGTTGTATATGATGCAACCAGAAGGTTTTGTCGATCCAAAAGGTGCTAACAAAGTGTGCAAGCTCCAGCGATCGATTTATGGACTGGTGCAAGCCTCTCGGAGTTGGAATATACACTTTGATAGTGTGATCAAAGCTTATGGTTTTATAAAGACTTTTGGAGAAGCCTGTATTTACAAGAAAGTGAGTGGGAGCTCTGTAGCATTTCTGATATTATATGTAGATGACATATTGTTGATCGGAAATGATACTGAATTTCTAAATAGCATAAAAGTATACTTGAATAAGAATTTTTCAGTGAAAGACCTCGGTGAAGCTGCTTATATATTGGGCATCAAGATCTATAGAGATAGATCAAGACGCTTAATTGGACTTTCACAAAGCACATACCTTGATAAAGTTTTGAAGAAGTTCAAAATGGATCAGGCAAAGAAAGGGTTCTTACCTATGTTACAAGGTGTGAAGTTGAGTCAGACTCAATGCCCAACCACTACAGAAGATAGAGAGAAAGTGAAAGTTATTCCCTATGCTTCAGCCATAGGTTCTATCATGTATGCAATGTTGTGTACCAGACCTGATGTGTGCCTTGCTATTAGTTTAGCAGGGAGGTACCAAAGTAATCCAGGAGTGGATCACTGGACAATGGTCAAGAACATCCTGAAATACCTGAAAAGTACTAAGGATATGTTTCTCGTATATGGAGGTGACAAAGAGCTCGTCGTAAATGGCTACGTTCATGCATGCTTTGACACTGATCCGGATGACTCTAAGTCACAAACCGGATATGTGTTTTTATTAAATGGTGGAGCTGTCAGTTGGTACAGTTCCAAGGAGAGTGTCGTGGTGGGATCTTCGTGTGAAGCGGAGTACATAGCTGCTTCGGAAGCAGCAAATGAAGGAGTCTGGATGAAGGAATTCATATCCGATCTAGGTGTCATACCTAGAGCATCGGGTCCAATGAAAATCTTTTGTGACAACACTGGTGCAATTGCCTTGGCAAAGGAATCCAGATTTCACAAAAGAACCAAGCACATCAAGAGACGCTTCAATTCCATTCACGATCAAGTCAAGGAGGGAGACATAGAGATTTGCAAGATACATACGGATCTGAATGTCGCAGATCCGTTGACTAAGCCTCTCTCACGAGCAAAACATGATCAACACGAAGACTCCATGGGTGTTAGAATCATTACAATGTAATCTAGATTATAGACTCTAGTGCAAGTGGGAGCCTGAAGTAAATATGCCCTAGAGGCAATAATAAAGTTGTTATTTATATTTCCTCATATCATGATGAATTTTTATTATTCATGCTAGAATTGTATTAATCGGAAACTTAGTACATGTGTGAATACATAGACAAACAGTATGTCACTAGTATGCATCTACTTGACTAGCTCGTTGAATAAATGATGGTTATGTTTCCAAACCATAGACATGAGTTGTCATTTGATTAACGAGATCACAACATTAGAGAATGATGTGATTGACTTGACCCATCCGTTAGCTTAGCACGATGATCGTTTAGTTTGTTGATATTGCTTTCTCCATAACTTATACATGTTCCTATGACTATGAGATCATGCAACTCCCGAATACCGGAGGAACACTTAGTGTGCTATCAGACGTCACAACGTAACTGGGTGACTATAAAGATGCTCTACAGGTGTCTCCAATGGTGTTTGTTGAGTTGGCATAGATCAAGATTAGGATTTGTCACTCCGAGTATCGGAGAGGTATCTCCGGGCCCTCTCGGTAATGCACATCACCATAAGCCTTGCAAGCAATGTGACTAATGAGTTAGTTAGGGGATGATGCATTATGGAACGAGTAAAGAGAATTGCCAGTAACGAGATTGAACTAGGTATTGAGATACCGACGATCGAATCTCGGGCAAATAACATACCGATGACAAAGGGAACAACGTATATCATTATGCGGTTTGACCGATAAAGATCTTCGTAGAATATGTGGGAGCCAATATGAACATCCAGGTTCCGCTATTGGTTATTGACCGGAGACGTGTCTCGGTCATGTCTAGATAGTTCTCGAACCCGTAGGGTCCGCATGGTAAACGTTCGGTGATGATCGGTATTATGAGTTTATGTGTTTTGATGTACCGAAGGTAGTACGGAGACCCGGATATGATCCCGGACATGAAGAGGAGTCTCAAAATGGTCGAGACATAAAGATTCATATATTGGACGGCTATATTCGGACATCGGAAGTGTTCCGGGTGATTTCGGAGAAAACCGGAGTGCCGGAGGGTTACCGGAACCCCCCGGGGAACTAATGGTCCACATGGGCCTTAGTGGAAAGAGAGAGGGTCGGCTAGGGCAGGCCGCGCGCCCCCTCCCCCTCTGGTCCGAATTGGACTAGGGAAGGGGGGGCGCCCCCCTTCCCTTCTCCCTTCTCCCTTCTCCTCCTTCCTTTCCCGCTCCTAGTAGGACTAGGAAAGGGGAGTCCTACTCCTACTAGGAGGAGGACTCCTCCTCTCCACACGCGCCACAAGGGCCGGCCGGCCTCCCCCCTTGCTCCTTTACATACGGGGGCAAGGGGTCACCCTAGGACACACAAGTTGATCACTGATCCCTTAGCCGTGTGCGGTGCCCCCACCATAATCCACCTCGGTCATATCATCGTAGTGCTTAGGCGAAGCCCTGCGACGGTAGCTTCATCATCACCGTCATCACGCCATCGTGCTGACGAAGCTCTCCCTCAACACTCAGCTGGATCGAGAGTTCGTGGGACGTCACCGAGCCGAACGTGTGCAGATCGCGGAGGTGCCGTACTTTCGGTACTAGGATCGGTCGGATCGTGAAGACATACGACTACATCAACCGCGTTGTCATGTCTATGTTGTTGTAGATAGATGGCCCATGCTGTTGTTCCGTTGAATTTTAACGCGTTCCTAGAGAAAGCTAAGTTGAAAGATTATGGTAGCAACTACACGGACTGGGTCCGTAACTTGAGGATTATCCTCATTGCTGCACAGAAGAATTACGTCCTGGAAGCACCGCTGGGTGACAAACCTGTTGCAGATGATGCTGACGACGTTAAGAACGTCTAGCAAAGCAAAGCTGATGAATACTCGATAGTTTAGTGTGCCATGCTTTACGGCTTAGAACCAGGACTTTAAGGACGTTTTGAACGTCATGGAGCATATGAGATGTGCCATGCTTTACTGCTTCATTTTCTTCAACTTATAATTTAAATTTTTTACTATTGTACTAGCGTGTCCCCTACCATGCAAGAGTTTTTGTCTTGGATAAGATAGGTTTCAGTCCTATGAAAACTACTATGGAGGTAAAGAGAGTTTACTTGAAGACCGAGCATGGTTATACTTTCCATGCAAAATTATACAACACAGACACGTACACCTATTTTGAATGCAAAACTTGGCAAGCACTATGTAACACCCTCGATGCGACTATAGCTCCCACGTGTCGAGGCACGACTTAGAGACATAATCGCATTGAAGGCATATGTCACAAGTTAGGCAATCTTCACAACATCCCATGTAATATGATAATAAAAGGGGAGATAACATAGTTGGCTTACACTCGCCACGTCAATCAAGTACATAAATAACATTGCATCATTCAAACACTCATGGCCCGGCTACGGCGCCAAAATAAAAGAGAACCCAACATGCGACAACGGTCCCGTTCACCCCCAACTGGGCACCACTACTGATCGTCGGGAAAGGAAACATAGTATCGCTGAGAATCTTCGTCGAACTCCCACTTGAGCTCACACGCGTCTCCCGGAGCGGAATCATCAGGCCCTGCATCTGGTGTAATAGTAATCTGTGAGCCACAGGGACTCAGCAATCTCGCACCCTCGCGATCAAGACTATTTAAGCTTATAGGTTTGGCAAGGTAAACATGTAAGTGGAGCTGCAGCAAGCGACTAGCAAGTATGGTGGCTACCTTATTCGCAAAGGAGAGCGAGAAGAGGAGGCAAAGCACGAGCGAGAAACTAGAGTACAACCTGCGCAAACATTACTCCAACACCGTGTCCACTTCCCGGACTCCGCTGAGAAGAGGCCATCACGGTAACACACTCAGTTGATTCATTTTAATTAATTAAGATTCAAGTTATCTACAACCGGACATTAACAAATTCCCATCTGCCCATAACCGCGGGCACGGCTTTCGAAAGTTCAATCCCTGCAGGGGAGTCCCAACTTAGCCCATGACAAGCTCTCACGGTCAACGAAGGAATAGACCTCCTCCCAAGACGTTCCGATCAGACTCGGTATCTCGGTAATTCAAGACACTTCGACAGGTTAAAACAAGACCAGCAACACCGCCCGAATGTGCCGACAAATCCCGATAGGAGCTGCACATATCTCTTTCTCAGGGCACACTCAGATTGTCCTAGGTACGGGTAGGCCAGCCCAGAGTTGCCCCTGGTGGCCACCGGTAGCTGACAGGTGGACCAACACTTAGAGGAGCACTGGCCCGGGGGGGTTAAAATAAGATGACCCTTGAGTCTGCAGAACCCAAGGGAAAGAAAAAAAGGCTAGGTGGCAAATGGTAAAACCAAGGTTGGGCATTGCTGGAAAAGCTTTAATCAAGGCGAACTATCAAGGGGTTCCCATTATAACCCAACCGCGTAAGGAACGCAAATATCCGGGAACATAACACCGATATGACGGAAACTAGGGCGGCAAGAGTGGAACAAAACACTAGGCGAGAGGCCGAGCCTTCCACCCTTTACCAAGTATATAGATGCATTAAGATAACATGGCAATATAATGATAGCCCAACAAGTAAATAAATGATGTTCCAACAAGGAACGGCCTCCAATCTTCACCTGCAACTAGCAACGCTATAAGAGGGGCTGAGCAAAGCGGTAACATAGCCAATCAACGGTTTGCTAGGACAATGGTGGGTTAGAGGTTTGACATGGAAATTTGGGAGGCTTGCAAGCAAGTGGTAGGCATCGTAGCAATGGCATAGCAAAAGAGCGAGCAGACTAGCATAGCAAAGATAGTAGTGATTTCGAGGGTATGATCATCTTGCCTGCACAGTTGTCAGAGTTGACTGGATCCTCGAAAGCAAACTCAACGGGCTCCTCATTAGCGAACTCGTCTCCCGGCTCTACCCAAACAAGACAAACAAGCAACAAGGATACAATCAACCACGTGCAAACTCAAACAACACAATGCAAGGACGATATGCTATGCGAGATGCGATGCGGGATGCAAAATGCAAGATATGATAGGAAATGCATGAACCTGGCCTCAACTTGGAATTCCAAGGGTGCCACTGGAAGGATGGGATGAAATCTCTTGAAAACGATATAAAGAACGCCGGAATCGAAGTTACGGTTTGGGAATGGCAAGCGATTCAAAAATGACACCGGTCTGCGGTTTACAGCAAGTAGGTGTCTAAATGCAAAGAGATGAACATGCTACAGCACCCAAACAAGACAACAAAATACATGGCAGGGATGCACACAAGATGCTTAACAAAAGTCTAGCACTGAGCTACGGCCAATTCATCCATTAGGAGGTTCAAACAAGCATGGCAAAAACGCAAATGGTAAAACAGATCTCAGACTTTGTGAAATTAACACTTGTCTGGAATTTCAGATCATATAGCCCTCTTCGGAGCAACAAAACAACATGCCACAGGACCTGAACATGGTAAAGAAAGAGATGGCATGGAGCTACTCAACAAGCTTAACAAAAGTCCCTTAGTGACCTTGAGCCAAAAGGGATCACAAAATATACTAACAAGCACACGAACATAGCAAAAACATAATCAGTGTTCAGACAGTGAAAACTGGGACATGCTGAAATATAACTCATGAAGGCATGTTTACGAGCTCGATGCACTCACCACGGTGCAAGTCATGGCAATACAAGCATACATCCCTTAAGAAGGCACAAAATGCAAGCTATACATGGCAAGAACAAAGGCATAGCATGCACGGATCAACTACAATAACATCGGCAAAATCGCAAACAAGTTGACGATCTGCCCAGATTCACAACGAAGCAAAAGTAGAGCTCGATTGACTCAAGCTAGGGTGCTCCATAATTGCAAAAAAAGACATGGATGGATAGATCACTACAAGATTAACAAAACTCCCTTATTGATCATCCTCAAAAGAGGCACGGATCACTAGGAAACAACACAAACATATGGCATCGTGAACTAAACAATCCCAGGACTTAGTGAAATTACTAAGTCCCTGAAAACAGAATTACCGGGTGCCTCACTTTGCAAGCTTGCACAAGTCACCACACACCCTAAAAATGCATGGGTTGTACCTCTGGATAGATGGCAAAACCCTTAACAAAACATATGAAGAACTCACGGGCATAGCATGCACACAATAATCATGGCAAAAAAGACAAAAGTGCTAAATGAAGTAACAGATCTGACAATTAACTCAAGTAGCCCTCTTCTGACAGCATTTCGGGCATCAAGATGAGCTCAAATGAAAATGATGCAATGGAATGAAATGATGTACTCTCTAAGATGAACATTCTGATATGCTATATGCATGAATCGGAGCTATGGATGCAAAGTTATGGAGCCGCGAACATGAGCATATGGATCAAGAATTCTAGGACTTGGTGAAAAAAACGACCTAGGGTTAGGATTTCAGATCTGAGATCCGGGCACGGATCCCGAGGCGGCGCTGCACTGTAGCTGTTCATCGGGGAAGAAGAAGAACAGCGGCCGGCGGGAGGAGGCGGTGGCCGGCGGCCGGGTCCGGTGGCCGGCGGCCGGGTCCGGTGGCCGGCGGCCGGATCTGGCCGGGCTGGAGTCGCCGGGCGGCAAGGTGGCTGCGGGCGGCCGGTGGCTCCCCGGGGCGGCGAGGGCGGCGCCAAGGCGTGCGGCGGCGGGGGCGCGCGGTGGCGTGTGGCGGCGGCGGGGGCCCGCAGTGGCGCGCGGCGGCCGGCACGGTGGCGGCGGGCGGCGGGGCGCGGGGTTTAGCAGGCGGCGGCGCGGGGCGGAGCAGGCGGCGAGGCGGCTTCGGGCCGGGGAGGGCCCGCGGCGGGCTTGCGGGCCGACGGCGGGGAGATGTGGCCGGACCAGTGGGAGGCGGACACATGGCGGCGGCGGGGCGTCCGGACAATGTCCGTCGGTGCAAAATTTGTCCGGCGGGTGCGGTGAGAGTGGATCTAGGGTTTCGGGGAGGGGGATCCGGAATTTGGAATGGGGGTGTATATATAGGCATAGAGGGAGCTAGGAGAGTCCAAATGAGGTGCGGTTTTCGGCCATGCGATCGTGATCGAACGCTCTAGGACATGGAGCAGAGTTTGGTGGGTTTTGGGCCAAATTGGAGGGGTGTTGGGCTGCAACACACACGAGGCCTTTTCGGTCCCTCGGTTAACCGTTGGAGTATCAAACGAAGTCCAAATGATACGAAACTTGACAGGTGGTCTACCGGTAGTAAACCAAGGCCGCTTGACAAGTCTCGGTCCAATCCGGAAATTTTTAATCCCCACACATGAAAGAAAGCTAGAAATGACCACCGGAGGAGAACGAAGCGCCGGAATGCAAAACGGACAACGGGAAAAATGCTCGAATGCACGAGACGAACACGTATGCAAATGCAATGCACATGATGATATGATATGAGATGCATGACAAAGACAACAACACACGGAGACAAAGACCCGAACCCGAGGAAATAAAATAACTTAACACCGGAAACGGCAAGAGTTGGAGTACAAATAGGGAAAGTTACATCCGGGGTGTTACACACTATGCAAGACTTATGCATTTGAGCCTGATATGGTTATCACCTTTGATATTCGTCCGGAAGATGATATTGAAGGTAATATCGACATCTAGGTCGATGTGCAGACGCCTCCAGTTATACCATTATGTGAGTTTCTCAACCATATTTATGTCTTCGATATTGTTTATTCAAAAATAGTTGACAACTAATTTTCTATTAACAGCTTATTTCCGTTCAAGCAAACATGTCCAGCGCTTGCTAGACAGGACCTACTATTGTCCCAGGGCTGAACTAAACTGCGAGGAGATAAGTCATTATGTTTCATGGCTTGAGGATCTTCATACTGTCAAGACAAATTGTTTTTCTGGACTTAAAAATCTTAGTACTCAAAACGTGCGACCAATAGTGTTCCTACTGAACTACGGTCACATCTATTTAGGAAAGATTCTAAGATTTTTACTATTTGACATCAGTGCATCTTTTGCATACACTATTTTGAAGCTAAACTTCATTGCCAAGTATGTTACTATACGATGTTCTTCAATATGGACTCCCGATGAATGTTGTGCCTCATTGGATCGAGACTAAAGGCCGCATGAGAATTGTTAGCTTAAGGCCAAGACATCCTACAATGCACTTTAGTGCATTCCAGATTTCTAATAGCAAGGAATGCTTAATAGTGAAAGACTGGAGCAAAATTGTGAACGATCGCAGAGAAGTACTAGGGGGAAGCAATCAGAAGCGAAGCCCACGATTAGGAGACAGGTTCATCTTCATGCTCCAACTTGATGAAGCGGGAGTGCTACACATGTTTTATGCTATTTTACCTGAGAGAGAGCAGCAGGAGTGATTAGCTAGCTAGAAATGAGTTATGATGATCAAATAGCTAGTGTTGGTGGTAATGACTATGATTATTATTATTACCTAGTGTTGGTGGAGATTAGATATAGCTACCGCAGCTAGTGTTGGTGGTGATTAGCTAGCTAGAATAAGTTTGAAGATGATGATGTGTTCTACACTATGACTATGATGATTAAATAGCTACTGTTGGTGGTAATGACTATGATGATGATTAAATAGCTTGTGTTGGCGGATTAGATTCATGTGGAGGCAACATGTGGTGCACATCGAAAGTACTACTAGTCCAAACTAGATCAAGTTTGGATTAGTAGTATACTTTTGACATGCACCACATGTTGCCTCCACTTAAACCTAATCCACCTTTATTTGACACACTGTTATGGACATACTGATATAACAACCTCATAATTGGTATTATACCAAAATTTATATAACGGCGTATAAATACACTAAAAATAAAAAAATACTAGTAGCGATGAACAGGAAACACGCTACTACTAGTTAGATTAGCAATAGCGCCAGGATAACACGCGATGCGGCTATATGTCTTAGCAGTAGCGTGTGCCGCACGCGCTACTACTAAGTAATAGTTGTAGCGCCTTACTAGTAGTGCGGTTCCACGCGCTACTAATAGGCATGAAACTCACGCTACTACTAGGTTTTTCCCTAATAGTGTATGATTGAAATAACAAAACTCAAAGCTGACAAAATATATTCAATATTGACCTTGTTTTAAAGATCTCCGCGCCAGGAGTTCAAATATATAAGAAGTTTCAAAATTGAATTTTTATTTAAAAGATATAAATAAATGATTCAAAATAACAAAGATAAATAAAAAGGTGAATTTTTTGTGTAAGAGAGGAGAGAGACTGCACCAGTACTTTTGCTGTCATGCATGTGTACTGTTGTACGTGAGAGAGGGAAGAGCATGCATGCATCTGATTAAACAATAGTTTCAGTGGGGTCCATTCACTGTATTTGGCCAGGTATAGATGTTGTATAGCAGAAACTGAAAATTAATGTGTGGCGCTACCATCCCCATCTCCCTCCCGGGTCGCCCCCGCTCGGGCGGCTCCGAAGGCTCCCCAAACCCCAGCCAAAAAGCACCCCAGTGCTAGAGATCTCCGGCCGCTGCCGCCGCCGACCTCGGCGGCGGTGGCGGCACCCTGCCTGTCAAAGACGGAGGGCTGAGGGCGGGCCGGCGGGGCAGGGACGCTCGTCTCAGTCGCCGGTCGCGCGGAGCGGAGCTGCGCCTAGCGGCGGGATCCTAGGAGCGGTGGGGCGCCGTCGGCATGGAAGAGCAGGGCTAGGCGGAGGGGCTGCGGCACCAAGAACACCGGCGGCGGCGCCCTGGATCTGGGCATGAGGCGGCGCATCTGGGCCTGATCTGGGCTCAGCGGGCCTGCTCGTCCAAGATGCCGACCGAGCTTTGCCGCTGCTCGGCAGGGCACGCTCGGCGCAGGTGGTTGTGCTGCTGCTTCAAGGGAGCAGAGGGTTCGAGGTGGTGGTGGTCGGTGGGGTGAGGATTGGTGCCACCGTCTGGTGGTCATTGCATCCTCCGGTTGTTAGGCCGGCACGACGTGCTGTGGTAGGTGATGACGCGAGGGAATGGTGGTCGGCGGGTGACGAATGGCGCCGTCGATGGGCGCTGCATCTTCCCGTCCGATGTGGGGAAGCGGAAGTAGGATTGGCAGCATGTCAGTCTGTCCTGGGTGTTGCTTGAGGTGGCCAACGTCCCCCTGCCGGCGGCATGGAATGGCCTCTCGTCGGTGGTGTGCTCTCGCTACTGGCTCTCAATGGCCTGTGTGTGGATGTGGGAATGGTGTTGGGCTGGGAGAAATCCCGTGTTGTTGCGGACGACGGCGACGCTTACGGGCGCCGTCACCTTCTTGAAGGCGTCGTTTAGGCCCTTATCACATCCCCTCCCGTGCAACGGGGGAAACCTCAGATCCAGCTTACTGGTTCAGGCAGTGACGGCGCTATGGCGTCGTTACCTCCTTGGAGGCGCTGTTCAGGTTGCTCGAGTCCTACAACAGTGCTTGGTGCTAGGATTGGCCTCCATTTGGAGCGTGGGCCCTTAGGGCGCAATGTACACTGATGCGGCATCTCTTTGACGACGCTCTCCTCAGGTCCAGTCGGGTCCTGTTGTCCACTCGCAACTTTCCTTTTGGCGTAAGGGTGGGCCGTACGTTGACACGTGCTTACCTTGAGTTTGGGTTGTGCTTCGAGTTGTTTGCTTCGGTTGTGAAGCGGTCTTGAGGCTCTGTGTCCTGACCTCTCGCCATCTTGGCATGTGTTAGGCAAGGCGTGCCATTGTTGTTGTGCGTGTGGTTGTGCGTTGTAAGCCGATTAGCATCACTTGTATGGTTTTCGGATTCGGTTTTCCTCATAAACTGGACCAACCTTCTATCTATTCAATGAATTTAGCACTGATCCTGCTAACATTCAAAAAAAATGCGTGACAGTCACATGGATCTTGGCATAGTCAATGGACGATGGATTCCTGACCGGTAGGTACCGGCTCCGGTAAAAAAGCTTTGCGAGTGGGGGTGGGCCTTTTCTCATGCATATTATGCGATGTGGCATGCATGTTGTGTGAAGATTTCTTCCAATCTGAATCCCACCTCCAGCTCCATCCGCATCGAGGACCAGGCGGCCCAGATTCATATAGAGGAAAGCACACCAAGCATGAGAAGGAGGTGGCTAGATCCACCACAACCCGCATCACCTGCCACCGCCAGGATCCAGATCCAGCCACCACCTGATCTGAAGCCGTCCCACCACCTTACCCGGCGCCCCTGCTGGCTAGCAGCAACCCGCGCCACCGCCACCTGGCGAGGAGGGCAAAAGAGCCCGCCGACGCCCACACCAGTCGGGCTCTGCCCGGCGACGCGCCCAGGCGACAACGGGGGAGGGGGAGGGGATCGAGGGGAGGAGTGGAAGGAGGCCGGGGGAGAGAGGCCCGTCCAGCCACCGCGCGGGGGCGGCGCGGACGAGCAGGAGGAGAGCGGTCGTTGGTCGTAAGTTCATATAGCAGCACCGATGCATTGATGGCCTAACTTGCCAGGAGGGCCTGGCTTTGGACGAAGACCTACATCTTAGGGCATCTCCAGGCAGCCCCCCAAGACGCCCTCCCAGGCCACTTTTTTTGCGTCGGTGGTAAAAAATCGCCCCAGCCATGCACCCCAAGACCACTTTTTCGCCGGATTTGAGGAAAGTTACGGCCAGCGCTGGCATGAGAAACCCAACGCGCTGGGGGCGAGCTGGGGGCGCCGGCACTACTTTTTGGCATGCATCTGGCCCACAGTCAGCCACCTTTTCCCTCTCTCTCCTCTCTTTCCACCTACCCCACGCCTCCCTGCTCCCCTCTCGATCCTCGCAGCGCCCCACCTTCTCCTCGCAACGCCCCACCTTCTCGTTTCTCCTCACCGAGCTCTCCCGCGCCGCCGCCCGAGCTCTCTCCTTTGCCTGCTCCGGGTGGCCGGCCGGCCATCCCGCCTCCGCACGCCAGTCCGCGCCACTGCGACTGCTGGAGGGCGCGCGCGCGCGCCTACACCATGGAGACGGCGGGCCGAGGACCAGGAGGGCGGCAGTCGACGGGGGCGGAGGTCGGATGGGCCTGGTCGTGGGCGTGCTGCGCCGTGGCGGCGTGCGTGGCGGCGGTGGGGCTGGCGGGCGCCGGCGTGCTGGTGTGGTGGGCGGTGGCGTTCCACCCGGCGCGGGAGCAGCTCTGGATGGTGCCCGTCGGGCTCGTCCTCCTCGGCACGCCGCTCGTCGCCTGGCTCTCCCTCTTCGCCTCCGGCGCATGCCGCCGCCTCGGAACCAGCCTCCTCTGCACGCCGAGCTGCACGGGGAGGAGCCATGGCCGGAGCTCGCAGTCGCCGCGCGTGGCCGGGGCGGAGCTCGCCTGCGCCCGCCTGTGCGTGGCCAGGGCGGCCCGCACCCGCGCCCGCCTGTGCTTGGCCAGGGCGGCCCGCACCCGCGCCCTCCTGTGCGTGGCGGAGCTCGGCCGCGCCTGTCCGCCTGGGAGCCGCCCTACTCCGGGTTGCGGACGACGTCTCCGTTAAGGCCGAAGCTGAACGCAACAAGGCCCGGCGCGGAGCTCGCGCTTGCGCGGCCTGAGCGAGCACGCATGGCTCGGTGCGGAGAGTGCGCGTGCCCGGCGCGGAGCTCGAGCTCGCGCGGCCATGGCGGAGCTCGCGCTCGCGCGAAGTTGGAGCGGAGCTCGCGCTTGCGCGAAGTTGGAGCGGAGCACGCATGGCTGGCGCGGAGCGGAGAGCGTGCACGGCCGTGGCGGAGCTGGCTCGCGTGGAGGAGGGAGGTGGACGGAGGACACGAGGACGGAGGGCTGGTGGTGCGTGGCGGACGGTGGCGGGCGTTCTCGATGGTGCTAGAGACGGTGTGGGGGGGCCGGAACGAGTGGATATTTTCTCGATCGCAGGCAAAAAAATTCGCCGGCAGCCCCCTAAGGGGCGATAAAAATGCCTCCTGGAGGGCTCTATGGTTGGAGATGCCCTTAGTAGCGTGGATATTGCATTCAACATCTCAGTTGTTGTGAAAGATATCAACCAACGATCCCAAGGAGACTATGGTGCAATTATCAAGCATATCGTCAAACATAAATCGTTGTTACATAGTTGCTTTTTCATTCATGAACTTAGGAACTTTAATTTTAAGGCTCATAGCTTTGCGAAGCACGCGACAACTCTAGGTATAGGACGCAAAATCTGGCTTGGTCATCCTTATGGCCATATATATGTATCTGTAAATATTCCTTTTTGAACATTAGTACAGACACAAGCGTTCATATACATGTACATATACTCATCTTTATGAACGCACACATGCACACCCTACCCTTATGAGCACCTCCGAAAGATTGAGCCTGGATATCATCTTGAGATTTACGAAGTCACCGTAGGCGTCTCGTCGTCAACGAGAACATCTCCTCCCACTAAATAGGCATCGTTGGAAATTCTGAAATAAATCCAAAAATAAATATGAGCACCAGGATTTGAACCCTGATGGGCTGAGATACCAAATATTCTTGAGCAATAAAGTTTCGTGTGATTGCCTCAAAAAAAAAGCACCCACGGTGGTACATCATGTGCTATTTGAGGTGTGGTCCGTTGCCTATATGTGTTTGGTTTACGTGTAAATCTTTATCTTTTCTTTACCTAATAATAAAAGGACTATTGCTTCTTACCATCGTAATTTTGTCTGTTTTTGATCTGTCCGGCGTTCGTCCACCTATTATTTTCTATATTCGAGATGG
The DNA here is from genome assembly GCF_003073215.2 of Triticum urartu. Lineage (NCBI taxonomy): Eukaryota > Viridiplantae > Streptophyta > Magnoliopsida > Poales > Poaceae > Triticum > Triticum urartu. The sequence continues at coordinate 658,581,421 of NC_053028.1, read as the reverse complement.
TACTAATATATAAACAAAAGTTTCGTCTCTTTGTTCCATGTTTGTTCCGCTGCCTGCATGCATGCCTGGCTCGTGTGTGTGCGGTGCGCGTGCATGCTGTTGACGCTGATTGCTACTCCTCCGGCTGGCTGCTGCTTAGTACTTCCCAATACAATAGCTTGATAGAATATGATCCGTATTTTAAAGTTCTTACAAATTGAACTGGCTATTTGTTATTTCTTCTGTACAATAGAAGAGATATCGATATGTTTTTCTAGAAAAAGGAGAGTATGAATTCAAGGACTGTGCTTCATCTATTCTGTGATACGCCGTCGTACAACACGAGTACTTTTTTTTTAAAATGGTGGAAAATGATTTACCTCATCGATTAATTACAACATGAGTACTATATTCTATGCGATCATATTATAAATAACTTTGAAGTAGCATGCTCTGTTGTAACTCTCAACATGGACTTTTACCATTGTACTTTCTGTTCAACTGTAGTGTGCTAGCAGCCTCACTGTTATGATTTTTATGTGACTTGTGCATCCATGGCCACTTCTTTCAATGTTCTTTAGTTCTTTCATGGTTTTCTTTTGGAAGTCTGGGATTTAGGACAACTTATTTCAGGAGCACTAAACCGTTGTTTGGACATCATTCATGGCCCTTGATACTTTTGAGTGCTTTTAATATTCTTTTGCTTCTTGCGAAATTGTTTGAATGATAAATTATTTTTCAGGTTACTCGGCATATATTTATTTATTTTCTTTCGTTGTAATGCACAGATATGTTTGCTTTGTTTTAATAATAAATGGAGCCGAGTTTCTCTTTTTTTTTCATCTGTCATGGTATTTACCCAACACAAATGAATTAATGTCCAGTGAAGTGAGAGAGGGGCTAAAACACATTATTTAGCCCAACCCTTTTAGCTAGATTTTTTCAGACTCGGTGCAACATCTGGAGAAAAAATTGCTGCTCGGTGCGAACCTTGAAATTTTTTTCACGCCGTAGTGCAAACACCAAAGAGTACCCCAACTTTCCAAAATAGTACCTTATATGGAAGATTTGAATCCTTTAATATCAGAACCGTCATGCAAAATTCATAACAAAAGTATTGTATGTGTAGCATGGTTTTTTATGTATGACTTATATGCATTTTTGCTAGCTTTCGGCATGCGCCTCCCTGCAGCCACCAGCCACCAGATGACACTGTTTAGTTATTGTTGCGTTGTGCTTATTCTATGGACACGTCAAGTATCTCTCCTGTTTCAACGCACGGACATTTGTGCTAGTTTCCCCTAAAGCACATGCCGTATATAACTAACACTCCATTTCCCTTGCGCATATATCCCTTCTCAAATACCAAGTCTCCCCCCTTGTTACACGGGCTTATACATAGCCAGCGCGCGCACGGCGCACACGTTTTGGATACTAACGAACTAACTACACTCACGCACTAACTAAACTGACTATCAGGCATGCATTGCAACCCACATGCATCGCCTAACAAATTGTCAGATGTTTCGTGAGGAGAGAACACAAGATATGGATCGACCCCAACAGAAAACATCTCTATCTCCTTATCCCAACGCATCATACTTCACCTGCATCCTCCTGTATATAAGTTGATCAAAAACCACAAGTTCGTAGTACCACAATTCACACCTTGCAAGAGCCCAAACTAGTTCCATTCCATGGGGCCATCCGAGTCCCAGCATCTCGCCTTGTTCCTCGCCATCGTCATCACCGCCGCCACGCCGTTCCCCTCGGCGGCCGCCGTCCCTGCCAAGGCCCCTGCTCCCTCCGCTAGCAACGATGCAGTAGCAAAACCATTGGCATGGTGTATGATTCCTTGCCTTCCGATCCTGCCACCCATATTATGTGTACCACCGATATTCTGTCCCCCAACGCCAAGTGCGCCGCCGCCGCCATCCCCTTTCAAGCCGCACCCCAAGGAGTGCCTACCGTCGCTGATGGGGCTGATGCCATGTAAGGATTTCCTCACCAACAGCACCGCGCCCAAGCCTCCACGCCAAGGCAAGTGTTGTGACGGCGTCCGGTCACTCTTCCAAAATTTTCCCATCTGCCTTTGCCACGTGTTCAACGGCGGCGACCTAGACAAACTCATGTCGGCACCCATGGATGGAGGCCAACTCTTTGGCCTCTCGTCTGCTTGTAACACCAGTCCGAGTGACTTTGTACCCTGCTACGGTAAGTCGTTATTGCTCTTGTTGTGTACAAATTGTTCAGTGTATTACCGTGCTCGGTTTTTAAGACATATATTGTGCCCATCTCCAATTATGAACCATGTGAATCTTTTTTCATGGATCGGAGAGCAGGTGTGCCACCGATGAGGGCCGCACCTACCCCTAAAGCTGCTCCATAATCGGCTCAATATCAGGTAACTGGTTTGTTTCCGGTTAAATTGAATCATATTTTTCGTGGGTGATAGTTCATTCATGGCTGCATCCATGAACTAGTATGCCTATTTCTGTATTGTAATTTAACTTGTGTTTATCCGCGTTTTGCAGAACCATTGCCGTAGTAGCATTACAGATGGAAGCTAAAGATGTCGTATGCCTAGATTTGTTAGTATCATTCTTAGAAGATATATAGTGCGAGTTTTTAGTTCGATTAGGGATGATATGTAGCTTCATTTGTGTCAATCTCCGAGTCGTCTTTAGAAAATTTGTTCGTTGCGATTGTGAACTATATATGTGTCTGTTCTTTATGAATGTCCGTGGTATGCAATCATCAAACGTGCACCCAGTTATCGAATTATTTAATTACTTGTACTACTCTGCATGCTCTCCTGACTATCCAACGCTCCTAATTAATCTATCTAGCACTGATAGACTGTGAAAAGAAATATGATTTCTCGCAAAAAAGAAAAAAGATCATCGCCGCAAGTTGTACTCTACGATCGTTCCTTAATGCCGCAAAGTAAGCACACATCGTGTGCATCTTCAACTCATTTGCTATTTCTCTTAAGGAATCTCCAACTTGAAATGTTTTACTTTTTGAGAGAGAGGACCAAAAATGTGGTCAAGTCCTGCTATCTTGTGTGTCGCGCTGGCGCGTTCCTCCAAGGCCAACAGGTACGAGCATGTGCTTTCGAGTGCTCCCGAAAACATGGGGCGAGGGCGAGGCCAATGGCGCGAGCCTCGCATGATCGCGCTCACCATGTCGCGGCCCAGCAACGGTTCCCTTGCATGAAGTTTAGTGCAAAGAACTGACTAAACAGGAGTAGATTACAACTTTGGTCGTATAGTAGCCAGTTGGCACGTAACACAATTATTCTCGTACTCAAGAAATGTTCCAATATGATCGGTGCACATGAAAGGTGGGTTGTAGACAAAACCTGTGAATAGTTTGTAATCTAAACCAAACCTAGATCAGTCCATACATGTACAAGTCTATCAATCAAACCAAACTAATCCAAACTATCTATCTATCTATCTATCTATCTATCTTCTATACCTATACCTACCTATACTAATTACAGACTCCCAAGTAATTACCACGTTAATTAGAAATTAGGAGCCATTCATCTGGTGGGACCGAGTTATTACGGTGTAGATCTTCTGAAAAACCTAGGTTAGTTAGAATCGAAAAAAAAACTATATTAAGCATCTGATTTTCCTAGGAAACATCTCTGGCTATTAGACATGCCCACGCATAACCTAGGTTAGTTAGAATCGAATAAAAAAACTATATTAAGCATCTGATTTTCCTAGGAAACATCTCTGGCTATTAGACATGCCCACGCATCCTCTCCACCTCTCACACGATCTCTCACGTGTGGGTCATCTTAGTCAGGACCTCATAAAACTATTAACCATCAGATCTTCCTAGGAATCATCTCAAGCCATTAGAATACATAGTCCCACGTGCATACCTCCTCTTCACCTCTCCTAAAATATTTCACGTGCAGGCCATCTCTCCGTCTGAGCGATCTCTATTGGCCGCCTCTTCGACTTGCTGCCGTCGTCCACCCATCTCCGTCACCCTGATCGTGCCTCCTACCGGCGTCAACGATGCCGCAGGTCAGCACGTCCTCTTCTGCCTTCTTTATCCATTATCTCCATCCCCAGGCCAGTTATAGGGGTAGTCTCCTCTTTCTGTGATTGCTATTGGCCTGTTACAATCATTACTCTCCTCATCTCCTCCACACCGCCTTATGTTTCTTCTTCGATTATCAATTTCCCTTCAATTGTAGAAGAGACAACCACCTTTCTCCATGCTCTCTGTATTGGCTTCAGTCCTCTCTGTATTGGCTTCAGTCCTTTGCCGCAAAACTTTCTAGAACATGTAAACGTCACAGTTATGATATATGTGCTTCGATGATCTTGAAGCTATGTATGCTTATACCTGCGTTAAAAACTTCTTCCATGATCTCCTTGATGTGTAAGCTTAGTTTTTAATGTTCCAATAGCTGGCAAAATATTCTATGAAATTTGCAGCCTACTCAAGAATGACGACTTCACCATTGTGCTCAACTTCTTGGTCGGCTTTCTCATCATCTTAACCTCCCCTCATCGACTCCTTCCGTCCAGGAGCTACACACACTACAGTTTTCTCTCCCTCCTATCTGATTCACCCTCGCTGAAGACCTCAATCTTTCTTCCATGTGCACTTATGTATTAGCCATGGTTTACCCATCACTTGAACCAATCAATGGTTGCATAGGAAATTAGCACGGCACCATTGCCATTGCTAGACATCGCTTGCATCTGTCAATCCTATAAGGTCTGCAAGGAGCAATGATTGAGTAGGTTTTTCATTTTAAGGGATTTTTTTGTTGTGCATCCTGCAGTATGAGACTTGGTCTCTAATGAGCGTGCACATTCTAGGTTTTCACTTTGGGGAGATTTTGATGACATGAGTCCAGTAGTTCCAGGCATATCTTAGATACGTATTACTGCGATGGGTAAGATTAGGTGATATACAATTCAATTATGGCATTCAGTTCACCAAAGTGGATGTTCCGCACAGTGAACTCAAACATCTGTTCTAATTTTGTAGGAAAGCCGCTAAGTTGTTTTGGAGCATTATTTGGTTTGTAAAATCTACTTCTCTAAATTACAAGCGAAATACTACAGTTTTGTTAACTTGGATATGATCTTTCAATTTTATGCTCACAGCTCACGCCATGATCCAACAAGATACGTGCATCTTAGAAGCATAAAATAGGCTCTGTTCTGCTGGAGTTCTTTTTTGTAGTGCTATGGAATTCTTTTTTGTAGTGCTATGTACATTTATACATGGAGTAGATATGCATTCAGGAGGTCAAGGGCCGACACCTCAGCAGTATTTATTCCAAGCAGCAAGGGAGATCAGAAAAAGACGCTCAAGTTAACCTCTAGGTAGTTCTTCCTCATAGTTATTACTACTTTGTTAATCTAATGATGTTCCTTTGCTAAATTAAGAACATCCATGTGTCAGTTTACTTTCGTACAGTACGTATTCTACTTTGTATGGTGCTCGATCGCACTAGCTGCTATGTAATAAAGATCTGATTAGTAACACAAAGAAACTTCCAGTAAGTTTGTATGTATAGACATATTCAATGATACTAAACTATATGTTGTTGTAGTTGACTATGTTATACGTAAATGTGCAGACTTTATCGTGCTGACAAAGTTCAGTCTCTATTTCTTTCTTTACACAGAAAATATGCCTTTGCACTCATGTATTTCCATTCACATATAATCGATAGAATCATTGTATGATCAAATATTATATATAAATAGAAGGGAAGATGGTATGCCCTGATTAATTCTGACATCATATTCGTTAACATATGTCCTCTTTTACAGAGACAGGATGATAATGAATACATCCTTGGTACGTACACTTTGGACGCTCTTAAGTTCATGTATGGCAGATTTATCTCAATTGTTTCTTTTGCATGACACATTTAATGCAAATTCAGTTTGATCAAATCATCGAAAGCACAGCAGGAAAGTCAATTTTAATTCCGGTGATATTTTTAGTAAAGCCATACTAGGCAGAATTCGGTGCAGCGGTTCATTATTCATGGCCGCTCTTATTTATTTTCTATTTTCAGGTGAGGTAAATTAATTAATTGATGGACAAATATGATGTTTGTCTACACAGATGGTTCCACTTGAAATTATTATATGTTAGTATGAAATGATATTCTTTCGATGTAAAATTACATGCTAGATTATGCATCAATTCAAGAATAACTGAAATTCTTTGTTAGTACACAAAATTATTTTGGTTCAAACCACCACCGGAGCCTCTTTGTTTTTACAAGCTTTTTTGTTCTGTTTTTACAAGCTTGGCATAATGTTCTCCTTCTACACTTCCGTAAGAATGCTAAGATAATGTATTGTACTTCGGAAATATTCATTTATGCAAAAGATAGTTTTGTTCTACTTATATACGAGATCATGGATCATATATTTCAAAACCGTACTGTCTTTGCTAATTGGTTGGTATAGAATTTTTGGTCTTCCAAATAAATATTTGCTTTCGCGCATTACTTGGGCTGAATAAACTAATGGGCTTTTTCGCAAAAAAATAATAAACTAATGGGTTCCACCATATGTGCTAGATTTTCTAAATGGAAAACGAAGTATCAACATATTAGGTGAATGTGTGAATGTTGTTTCAAAAACTGATCAATACCAAAATTTTCATGCCGAACGATTGCTTCTCATTATATTAGAACTACATTTTATATTGTTGTCCTTTTATGCATATATATATATATATATATATATATATATATATATATCGTAAATGATGTAATATTTTTGTTTCTTCTTTCTAACATTGAATGAGTGTATTAGCAAAAAAACAAAAACATTGAATGAGTGTATTTGGCTGTTTCATGTTTGCACCCTTTTTTGCCTGCTATTTGGATCTCTAACTATTTTCTGCAGAGCTTTGTATTGTATTTCACTGGTGTCTTGGGTTGTTTTGCATGCTATTAAGTATTTTTTTTAGTCATGCAATATTATCATGATCGTGCAAGGATCAAAATCATAGTTTGTCCCCTATTCATTGCAACTATCCCTTTTTCATGATATTAGCTATAACATGGTCCAAGACTAGACAACTATAACGTGGATTGATTAGACGTAGATAGTGATTTGATAAATTGGTGTGCCGTGTGCAGGGGTGTTTGTGTTGACAGGATCAAGGTGAAAGATACATGGGCAGCGTAATCATGTCGCATGGTCTTCCTCCAGATAATTAAATTGTTCTGGTTTCTCTAAAAAAATTGAATTGTCTTGGTTTAGCTTTACTATTTGCTTATACCGAGTTCCTTATTAATCTGTTCTTTAATTTTATTGCAAGTGCATGTGCGAGTCCAATGTTCAAATTTTCCATCCCGTTCAATGCAAAATGTGCAAAGTTACATGATAATTCTTGAAGTACCAAATAAGTTAAATGATTTGATTGATTAATTAATCTATTGTCTAGGTAATACATATAGTTGGTAACAGATAGTGGAATACTTGACAGAGCAACATTTTTCATACATTCTCACTTAACCAATACTATAATTTACATCATTAATGGAGGCTTACATATAGCACCGAAATTATAAAAAACTAGCCCTGCGAATGCACGGGTTGGCGACTAGTTAGTGCTAATTACCAAACTGAACTGCTTGTGTTTTCAAACCAAACCAATCCAGCCCATTTCCTAAAATCGGTTTGTGCCCAAAATTTGAAACTATGGACTGCACATGCGCACGTGGATAGCTACTGAGTCTATCATACTCATTTCCATAATTGAACACCCAGTCTATTGATGCACCTTGTTGCAGCCAGCGAAGTAGTGGCCGGACATGCCGGCTAGCCTCGGGTGCACAGCTGCGTAACACCAATGCGTATGTACGCGACTTGGTCGCCGGCAGCAGCGTCTTCGTTCGTAGCAACATCGCACCTGTAGAGAGAGAGAGGGAGAGAGAGAGATTGGCCGGAGCTCCAGCCAACGGTAGCCTAGCAGCCCTTAGCCTAGCGGCGGCTGCCCGTCGAGGCTGCATGGACGATTTGGTCGCTCGATTTAGTTTCAGACCGTGAGTTGAAACTGTTTGAGACCAAGCAGCCTATGTCCAGACCAAACCAATCCAGCCCAAAAAAAAGTATAGCCCAGACCAAACTAAATTAACGTAGTGTCCAATCCAATGACAGCCCAATAGGAAACCAAACTGAGACTGTAGTTTGAATCCAAATTATTCCCAGGTTCTTGTAGTCTCAGACACAGTTAACCAGCGAAGCAAAACCGTTATAATCGAACCAACAACCGACTTCTAACCATGACATATCAGGAGCCTCGATTTAAAAGAAGCTTAATAACTTAACAGATTAGCCCAACCTGGCACCAAATCTTAAATCCACCCCTGACAATAGATCATGCATGTAACACTATGTAGCGGTCAGAGCCGGCCCTAAGCCATGGCGAGGAGTGCAGCCTCCTAGGGCCCAGCATGTCCAAGGGCCCACCATACACTCTCTGTGCACATGTATTGACACATTTGAAGGAAAAAAATAAACTGAGGAAGGTAGCACTCGCAGCCCATTGACGGTGGAGCCAGCCAATATATCCTAATTGCTTCGTTTTGTGTGAGACAGCGCCGCCGGTTCGTTCTTCTTCCCGTCCAATCTTCTTCCTCTCCCAATTAATTGCACCAAGTGCCCAGTGGGCCGGCACCCAAGCGACGCTCATGAATGGATTGTCAGCTGTATCATCTCCTTAATTTCTTTGCCAGTGAGTTCTGTACTAGTAGTAGATAGGTTCTTCTGAAAGTACCCAAGGCGACAAGGCCCTGGTGGTGACCTCCTTGGCACCGGCGACGAACTGAAGATGCACCACATTGGGCTTGCCGCTAAGGCATTGACACTAGCACCGGTCCACAAGTAAATTGTTCATCCTATGGATTGTCCGTCTTTTCTTGTTTATTGCGAATTATGTGACGATTCTCTTGCATGGAACTCTCACACAAGTAATTGTTTCATGTTAAAGATGATCGACCATCACCACATTACCACATGACGATTATATGTTGCTGGGGGTTTATCTTGTGACATTTCTCTACTGTTCTTGTATGGAAGGTGTTTCTGTTTTTGTTCAAATTTCAAATTGCTACTTCTAGATATATCATAAAATATTTGTTTAAAATTACTGTTGTGTCATATGGATAGTTTGAACGGACTTGCGGCTGCGACGTGCAGCAGCGAACATGGAGATGTAAGGTGCGATGTAGGGCCCATTGTACCATGTTCGCACTAGGGCCTCCGAGATGCTAGGGCCGGCCCTGGTAGCGGTGTACTCAATGCCTGGTATTTATTATTTGCTCTCTGGTGTCCGGACTGCCTCTTGATCCATCACACACTCATATGCCTAACAGTTTACCAAGCATGTTCGCTAGCACTGCTTTGTTCCGGTCGGCCACCACCATGGGATACAGCGGCGTTTTCACCAGAGTCGGCGTCAACAGCCGGTCCCTACACTTCTCCACACTATTTATCACACGCGTGTACTCGTCGGCGAGGCCCGTGAAGCGGCAGCTAGGGAGCGTCTCGTCGGCGATGCGGTCGATGGAGCTGTCGGCCGGTGCGTAGTCGTTCATGCACCCCTCATAGGCGTCTCTCTGCTTGCCGGAGAGCGAGGAGTTGTGGCTGAGCTGGTTGCTCGCGGCGAGCTTTGTGTCGTCGAAGGAATTCGCAGCGGAGTGCGCCGCAAGGATCGCGTATGCGGTGGCCCTCTCCTTGTGCGACGGGGACATGTCGGCACCGCCTTGGCGCATCATGCGGATGCAGAGGTCGTACATGAGCTTCGTGCCGCAAGCCTTCTGGCAGGCGGCCACTGCGCCCAGTAACGGGACGTTGGGGCAATCCGTCCGAGCGGCTGCCATGCGAATGGGTACTAGAACGAGGAGCAAGGGAATGATCTTGGCCATAGCCATAGAGCACCCCGCGTCTCTTTGTGGGGTGATATGCTTGTTGTCCGAGCTAGCAAGCACAACATTGCACTATATGTAGTATATATGTGCATTTAAAATCTTTCAAAAAAGATTTTGTACATTTAATTAACTGATTTGATTTTATAATAAATGATATGGAGTAACGATGAAGATGTGATGCACCGCATGGTCAACACATGTACATGATGACAAGTGAGAAAAAGAAACGAGTAAGATTTATTTATTTGACATTAATACCCAATATACTCTACATCAATGATAAAATCTTTACTATTAAAGGGAAATTGACACGTTGTTGTTTGGCACACATATATTAGTGCAAAAAATAATCAAATCAATCTAAAAATCAAGTCATTAATGCAATTAGTTAGTCAGACAATTAATTATGTGCGGAATTAGTTAGGTCCATATAAATAGGCAATATTTTCAAGCCTAATCAATTTAAAACCAAATCATTAATGCAATTAATTAATTAGGCGGGTAGTTAATTAAGCCCTCGTACAATTAGAAAGAGAGGTTTTTTCCAATTAGGCAGGCAATTAATTAATTGGGCCAACAGATAATTAGTCCATAGACAGCTAACTACACTCCCATATAATTAGACAGACAATTAATTAGGCATGCAATTAATTAATAAGGCACATAGTTAATCATGCCAAAACAATTTTTAATTAGGCATGTGATTAATTAATTAGGCACACGGTTAATCACGCCGAATCAATTTGAAAGCGCTTACGAGTGAGGACAGCCAGCAGACTCTCGCCGAGGTTGGCGACTGCCAGCAGGCTCTCAGCAACATGGACGACCAACACTTGCCAACATGGACAACAACCACTATGCACTCGCGACAAGGGTAACCAAGCGCCCGCCAATATGTATGATGACTGTGCTCTATAGGACGTCCACATGCTGACGGTTTTTGAAACGATCGCAGGTGAGGGCAACAGGGGCTTGAGGATGATAATAGTCGAGGGCTCCGACCGCGCCTTTGAGGATGAGAGGTGATGACTAAGGACAAACGGTCACAGGCCACCACTCTTCAAATATTGTATCATTTTGTAGCAACACCGAGGTGTTTAACTAGTAAAGTGTAAATGATTTGTCCAGCGTTGGGATGCCAACACGCGTATTGTGGTACCATGAATACATTTTTTTTGAGGCAGAGGAGAGAAAATCTTGCATTCGGTTCCATTTTTTCTCTATGAAGAATAGCCTTTCATTCGAATTTATAGATAAAACCGCATGGCCAAAAAATACAAGGCATTGAGGTAACCCTCATAGAAAGCTAGACAGGGCAAACATCATCTATTGTGCACGAGGAGCACACGGTTGGTTGCTAACAAATTGTTCTCGAGCAGAAGCACATGACTGGCAGAACCACAAATATAAGCGACCTCAATTGTCGTGGAGAAACGTTCTAGCGCCTCCTGGATGAAACCAGTAGACTGCGCTACCGAGTCCTACCGAATTGCCATCAGAGAGCCTTCTGCCTATCGCTCTGACCATGGAGCACTACCGAGCTACCTGACGACGCAATCACTTGGAAATTTGAAGAAGCAAACAATCCTCCAAACATCGGAACCAATAATGCTACGAGCAGCGATCCAAACCAGACCAAGAAACGCTGCTGCAACCAGAAGAAATCTTCACCAACAATCCCCCCATGAGGATTACAGCACAAATATGTCATTGTCGTGTCCCTCACAATGGACAAGGGTTTCAATACGGTGCAGAGACAAGAGGACAAAAGGGTACTGTGATGCACCCCATGAGGGATGCGACTGAAGAAATATGCCCTAGAGGCAATAATAAAGTTATTATTTATTTCCTTATATCATGATAAATGTTTATTATTCATGTTAGAATTGTATTAACTGGAAACATGATACATGTGTGAATACGTAGACAAACAGAATGTCACTAGTATGCCTCTACTTGACTAGCTCGTTGATCAAATATGGTTATGTTTCCTGACCATAGACAAAGAGTTGTCATTTGATTAACGGGGTCACATCATTAGGAAAATGATGTGATTGACTTGACCCTTCCGTTAGCTTAGCACTTGATCGTTTAATTTGTTGCTATTGCTTTCTTCATGACTTATACATGTTTCTATGACTATGAGATTATGAAACTCCCGTTTACCAGAGGAACACTTTGTGTGCTACCAAACATCACAACGTAACTGGGTGATTATAAAGGTGCTCTACAGGTGTCTCCAAAGGTACTTTTTGGGTTGGCGTATTTCGAGATTAGGATTTGTCACTCCGATTGTCGGAAAGGTATCTCTGGCCCACTCGGTAATGCACATCACTATAAGCCTTGCAAGCAATGCAACTAATGAGTTAGTTGCGGGATGATGTATTACGGAACGAGTAAATAGACTTGCTGGTAACGATATTGAACTAGGTATTGAGATACCGACGATCGAATCTCGGGCAAGTAACATACCGATGACAAAGGGAACAACGTATGTTGTTATGCGGTTTGACCAATAAAGATCTTCGTAGACTATGTAGGAGCCAATATAAGCATCCAGGTTCCGCTATTGGTTATTGACCTGAGACGTGTCTCGGTCATGTCTACATAGTTCTCGAACCCGTAGGGTCCGCACGCTTAAAGTTAGATGACAGTTATATTATGAGTTTATATGTTTTGCTGTACCGAAGGTAGTTTGGAGTCCCGGATGTGATCACGGACATAACGAGGAGTCTCGAAATGGTTGAGACATCAAGATCGATATATTGGACGACTATGTTTGGACACCGGAAAGGTTCCAGAAGGTTTCGGACATTTGTCAGAGTACTGGGGGTTACGGGACCCCCCCCCCCCCGGGAACTAATGGGCCTTGTTGGGCCTTAGTGGAGAGAGAGAGAGAGGGGCTGGCCAGGGCAAGAGGCGCGCCCCCTCCCCTTGAGTCCGAATAGGACAAGGAAAGGGGGAGGGCGGCGCCCCCCTTGCCTTTCCCCTCTCCCACTCCTTCCTTCCCCCTCCTTCTTGGATTAGGAAAGGGAGGGGCAACCCTACTTGGAGTAGGTTTCCCCCTCCTAGGGCGCGCCACCCCCTTGGCCGGCCCTCTCCTCCTCACCCCCCTTTATATATGGAGGAGGGGGGCACCCCATAGACACAACAATTGATCTCTTGATCTCTTAGCCGTGTGCGGTGCCCCCCTCCACCATAATCCACCTCGATTATATCGTAGTGGTGCTTAGGCGAAGCCCTGCGTCGGTAGAACATCATCATCGTCACCACGCCGTCGTGCTGATGAAACTCTCCCTCAACACTCGGCTGGATCGGAGTTCGAGGGACGTCATCGAGTTGAACGTGTGCAGAACTCGGAGGTGACGTGCGTTCGGTACTTGATCGGTCGGATCGTGAAGACGTACGACTACATCAACCGCGTTGTGCTAACGCTTCCGCTTTCGGTCTACGAGGGTACGTGGACACACTCTCCCCTCTCGTTGCTATGCGTCACCATGATCTTGCGTGTGCGTAGGAAAATTTTGAAATTACTACGTTTCACAACAGTGGTATCAGAGCCAGGTTTTATGCGTAGATGTCATATGCACGAGTAGAACACAAGTGAGTTGTGGGCGATACAAGTCATACTGCTTACCAGCATGTCATACTTTGGTTCTGCGGTATTGTTGGATGAAGCGGCCTGGTCCGACATTACGCGTACGTTTACGCGAGACTGGTTCTACCGGCGTGCTTTGCACACAGGTGGCTGGCAGGTGTCAGTTTCTCCAACTTTAGTTGAACCAAGTGTGTCTATGCCCGGTCCTTGAGAAGGTTAAAACATCACTAACTTGACGAACTATCGTTGTGGGTTTGATGCGTAGGTAAGAACAGTTTTTGCTCAGCCCGTAGCAGCCACGTAAAAACTTTGCAACAACAAAGTACAGGGCGTCTAACTTGTTTTTGCAGGGCATGTTGTGATGTGATATGGTCAAGGCATGATGCTATGTTTTATTGTATGAGATGATCATGTTTTGTAACCGAGTTATCGGCAACTGGCAGGAGCCATATTGTTGTGGCTTTATTGTATGCAATGCAATCGCCCTGTAATGATTTACTTTATCACTAAGCGGTAGCGATGGTCGTAGAAGCATAAGTTGGCGAGACGACAACGATGCTACGATGGAGATCCAGGTGTCGCGCCGGTGACGATGGTGATCATGACGGTGCTTCGGAGATGGGGATCACAAGCACAAGATGATGGTGGCCATATCATATCACTTATATTGATTGCATGTGATGTTTATCTTTTATGGATCTTATCCTGCTTTGATTGACGGTAGCATTATAAGATGATCTCTCACTAAATTATCAAGATATAAGTGTTCTTCGTGCTGAGACACCACGTGATGATCGGGTGTGATAGGCTCTACGTTCAAATACAACGGGTGCAAAACAGTTGCACACGCGGAATACTCAGGTTAAACTTGACGAGCCTAGCATATAATAGATATGGCCTCGGAACACTAAGACCGAAAGGTCGAGCGTGAATCATATAGTAGATATGATCAACATAGTGATGTTCACCATTGAAACTACTCCATCTCACGTGATGATCAGACATGGTTTAGTTGATTTGGATCACGTGATCACTTAGAGGATTAGAGGGATGTCTATCTAAGTGGGAGTTCTTAAGTAATATGATTAATTGAACTAAAATTTATCATGAACTTAGTACCTGATAGTTTCTTGCTTGTCTATGTTGATTGTAGATAGATGGCACGTGTTGTTGTTCCATTAAATTTTAATGCGTTCCTTGAGAAAGCGAAGTTGAAAGATGATGGTAGCAATTACACAGAGTGGGTCCATAACTTGAGGATTATCCTCATTGCTGCACAGAAGAATTACGTCCTGGAAGCACCGCTAGGTGTACCACCTGTGCCAGCAACTGCAAACATTGTGAATGCCTGGCAGTCACGTGTTGATGACTACTCGATAGTTCAGCGTGCCATGCTTTACGGCTTAGAACCGGGACTTCAACGATGTTTTGAACATCATGGAGCATATGAGATGTTCCAGGAGTTGAAGTTAATATTTCAAGCAAATGCCCGGATTGACAGATATGAACTCTCCAATAAGTTCTACAGCTGCAAGATGGAGGAGAATAGTTCTATCAGTGAGCATATACTCAGAATGTCTGGGTACTGCAATCACTTGATTCAACTGGGAGTTAATCTTCCGGATGATAGCATCATTGACAGAATTCTTCAATCACTGTCACCAAGCTACAAGAGCTTCGTGATGAACTATAACATGCAAGGGATGGATAAGACGATTCCTGAGCTCTTCGCAATGCTAAAGGTTGCAGAGGTAGAAATCAAGAAGGAGCATCAAGTGTTGATGGTCAATAAGACCACCAAAAAAAGGGCAAAGGGAAGAAGGGAAACTTCAAGAAGAATGGCAAACAAGTTGCTGCTCAAAAGAAGAAACCCAAGTCTGGACCTAAGCCTGAGACTGAGTGCTTCTACTGCAAGCAGACTGGTCACTGGAAGCGGAACTGCCCCAAGTATTTGGCGGATGAGAAGGATGGCAAGGTGAACAAAGGTATATGTGATATACATGTTATTGATGTGTACCTTACTAATGCTCGCAGTAGCACCTGGGTATTTGATACTGGTTCTGTTGCTAATATTTGCAACTCGAAACAGGGGCTACGGATTAAGGGAAGATTGGCTAAGGACGAGGTGACAATGCACGTGGGAAATGGTTCCAAAGTCGATGTGATCGCAGTCGGCACGCTACCTCTACATCTACCTTCGGGATTAGTTTTAGACCTGACTAATTGTTATTTGGTGCCAGCATTGAGCATGAACATTATATCTGGATCTTGTTTAATGTGAGACGGTTATTCATTTAAATCAGAGAATAATGCCTGTTCTATTTATATGAGTAATATCTTTTATGGTCATTGTCGGTGTCAAAACCGGCGGATCTCGGGTAGGTGGTCCCGAACTGTGTGTCTAAGCCGGATGGTAACAGGAGGCAGGGGACACAATGTTTTACCCAGGTTTGGGCCCTCTTGATGGAGGTAAAACCCTACGTCCTGCTTGATTAATATTGATGATATGGGTAGTACAAGAGTAGATCTACTACGAGATCAGAGAGGCTAAACCCTAGAAGCTAGCCTATGGTATGATTGTATGCTGTGGTTGTTGTCCTACGGACTAAAACCCTCCGGTTTATATAGACACCGGAGAGGGTTAGGGTTACACAAGGTCGGTTACAAAGGAGGAGATATACATATCTGTATTGCCTAGCTTGCCTTCCACGCCAACTAGAGTCCTATCCGGACACGAGACGAAGTCTTCAATCTTGTATCTTCATAGTCTAACAGTCCGGCCAAAGGATATAGTCCGGCTGTCCGAAGACCCCCTAATCCAGGACTCCCTCAGTAGCCCCTGAACCAAGCTTCAATGATGACGAGTCCGGCGCGCAGTATTGTCTTCGGCATTGCAAGGCGGGTTCCTTCTCCAAATACAACACAGAAGAATTTGAATACGAGGATAGTGCACGACCATGCAAAATAAGTTCCACATACCACCGTAGAGAGAATAATATTTTCGCAAATCTAATTTGCTAACTTGTTTTGGCAGCATGACGTTATGTCATGGCCCGGTGATTATTCGAACCGTTTTTCTTCAACCAGCTCCACACATAACGCGAGGCGGTTTCTTGACACTTTTTTTTCAAAACAAAGATCGTGTTCCCCCAATTACGGGATTCTCGTTACTACGGTCATGGGTAACCCAACCGTGTCTAGGACTCCTAGATTATAGGCAGGTCCCAAACGGCTATGGAGAGGGCGCTTGATATTCACCCTCTTTATAAAGGGACAAGGTTTTTGCTTTTTCCCTCTCGTGCTTAATCGAACCCCTCCCCCTCCTCGAGTTCTAACACCCAAAGCCCAGGTCAGGTGCTCCGGATCTTCAATCATGTCCGGATCCAACCTTCAAGGCTGGTGGATGCCCTCCTCCGTCACGGAAGAGGATATCAAGAAGTTGAGGGAGGCCAGATACCTGACCGCCGAGGTTTCGCATCGGCTGCCTGCTCGAGGGCAGGTCGTCCCTACTCCCGAACCCAACGAGAACGTCGTGTTCGTCTCCCACTTCCTCCGAGGCCTAGGCCTCACTCTGGATCCCTTCGTCAGGGGTTTGATGTTCTATTACGGGCTAGATTTCCACGATCTAGCTCCGGACTCCTTTCTCCACATCTCGACATTTATTGTCGTGTGTGAGGCCTTCCTCCGCATTACCCCCCACTTCGGCCTGTGGCTCAAGACCTTTGAAGTGAAGCCAAAGAAGATCGAGGGGCAACATATAGCATGCGGAGGCGCGTCAATAGGCAAGATGGCAGGAGCTCCGTGGCCGAAAGGTTCCTTTCCAGAGGTGTCCGAATTATGGCAACGGGAGTGGTTTTACGTCACGGCTCCCAGAAGTGCCAAGTGGGCGGCTGCCCCCACTTTCCGCTCGGGCCCCCCACCACAACTGATGTCATCGATTAGCAGAGGTCTGAGCTGGGGTCCAGCCAAGGACATGCCTATACTGCAAAGCCGCATTCAAGATCTCTTCGAGGGAGATTTTAATTTGGTTGTGGTAATGCAAGTTATGCTGGTTCGTCGAGTCCAGCCTTGCAAACGTCAGCCCCTTCGCTTGTGGGAGTTCAACCCAGAAGGACCGCGCGCCATTCAAAGTTTCCTCGTCCTGACACACGAGGAGATGTACAAGTCATTCTTTGGACCTCAAATAGAGTGTCCGGATACTACCGAGGACGTGGGCCTGAGCAGTAATCGCGCCGCCGAACAAGTAAGAAATCCTCTAGCCGAACACACTATCCTTTATTCATCATGAAGTTATTTCTGAGAGATCGCTCTTTGACCAGGACTGGCTAACAAAGGCGAAGATGATTCGGTGTTCGGCCCCCCTCCCTGAGGGTTTGGAAAATCCGGTATTAGAAAAGATGCTCGAGCTCGCACCTTGCCCGGGGCCCTCGAAGGAAGCTATAGGGGGAATAATATGGGCGGAAGCGGGCCCCCATCGCTGCCAGTTCCAACCGAGGGAATGAGCGCCTCCATGAAGGAGGATAACCGCGGGAGGAAGAGGACTACTTCCGAGGATCTGGAAGCCGAGGCCTCCAAACGGGAGAAGAAGTCCCCAACAGAGGGTCCTGCCTCGGGGGGTGCTCTTGCCGCACAAAGTCCGCGGGGGGATCAGCCCTCCAACGAGTCGTAAGTGATCCAAAAAATACTTTAATGGTGAAGGTATACTATCTTTCTTCTGAGAAAATAAACGCCGCATATATCTTGCAGTTCGGGTCTTAGCCCTTCTCAGCTGAGCTCGCCTTCGGGGGATCTTCTTCCGAAGATGATGGAGAGCGAAACGCCTCCCCCGGACTCCTCCGCTCAAGAAGCGGGTGACTCCGAAGTGTCGTCACGGAGGGCCTCTCCGGATCCGGTGAGGCCAGAAGATAATCCCATAGACCCCCGAAGTCCGCAGCGTCCGGCTCTCGAAGAGAGCGAACAAAAGAGTCCGGCACCGTCTGGTATGCGGTCGGACGTTCTGAGGGAGCTGTTGGGGCGAGCGGCCATCTCAGAAGAACACCGTACAATGATGGGTACGGTGATGGAAAGTATCTCATCCGCCGAAAGCAGGTTGCATGATGCCTTTATGAGTCTACTAACGGGCTTTGAGGTACGTAAAATGATATACATTTGTGATGGTACCACACATTTTTAGGTGTGCCCTGTGTAGATAGTAGCCCCTGAGACTCTGGCTGAGAACGGCGGCGAACAGAGGATCATAGTCCCAGGCAATAACCAGACTGCCTTTGTGTGCAGGTGGTGGAAGCTCCGGTGGCTAGCCGGACTAGTGAGTTTGCCGAATTAAAACGGCAACTGGATGCGGCAGACGCCGACATCGAGCTTGTTAACAAGCGGTTTGACGAATCACAGGGTAAGTAATGTTTTCTGGTGAATGTCACACAATAAGAGCAGCATGATGCCAGTATCTTTAATATGTTGTGACTGCAGACGGAGCTGCCACCGTGGAGACCCTTCGGGCGGAGCTCGCCCGAGCCAAGGAACAAGCGAGGATTAGTAATGCGGCTGCTTTGAAGGCGGCCGAAGAGTTGAAAGCCGAGAAGTCCGCACATTGCGAGAGCCAAGAGAAGATGGCCGTAGAATTAAAAGACACTTCCGACCGTTGTCGGCTCCTTGAAAAAGAAAACCGAGCGAAGGCAACGGACCTTGAGAAGGCCACGATGGCGGACAAAGACACCCGCTCTGCTATGAGAGCGAAGAAGGAGGAGCTGCGGGAAGCCAGGGATATTGCGGCTGGGAAGCCCTTCATGCTACGGAGGAAGTTCGGAGATCCACGGTATGCCCCTCTGGATCGGCTGTCGAGTTCGGCAGATGCGTATATGGACTTGGCGGCGAGCGCTGCCGATGCGGCCAAATACTTCCAAGGTCAAACAGATCGTGAAGTGTACAAGCTGTTCTAGTCGCAATTCAACGTTCCAGAGCATCCGCTTCCATTGACTGATCAGCTAGCCGAATGGGCCGAACTAAATAGGTTGTCCGGACTCGCCATGAGGTCTGTCGTGGATCAGCTATGGCCGGAAAAGCCAAAGCCGAACAGCTATTTCAGCTTAGTGCAACAGTTCCTTGGTGCGGTGCCGCGCATTAATGCGATGAAGAGGTCGGCGTGCATAGAAGGCTCGCGGATGGCCCTTGCCCGTGTTAAAGCATACTGGGCGGAGATGGACGCTACCACTGTTGCGGCGCAGGGTTCGGCCATAGGCTGAGTGGCTGCCAAGCACTATTTCGAGGAGGTTCTCGAGGGTGCTCGTTTGATAGAGGCCCAGTGCTCGAAAAATATTATGTTTGAGTGATATGTATTCCCATTGTAAACACAATGTTTTTATGAAATTTATTAAGGCTGTGTTTATACTTTTGCCTGAAAGTAATATGATGCCTCATGTGCGGCCGTTTATGTATACATGTGTATAACCTGAAAGATTGCAGTCGTCGGCTTCAGCCCCCACGCATATAATGCGGAGGTGCTCGCAAAAAATGCGTGTTCACACTTAACCCAACGTCTTGGTCCTATTAAGGAGGTGATAGCACAGCGAACGAGGCAACCGGACTATAATGCTTTAACACTTTCACTTAGCCATAGGAGTTTGACAGTGGGGCTACTAGATAGCCCCTGGTGGCTCCGCACTCTCCTGATCTCGGGGTGCGTACATGCCTGGCCGGAAAACGGCCCTTCGTTAAGGCGGAGGAATTCTATCATTCCGATAGGTCATCGAGTGGTTGACCAGTCTCACGCTATATCATGACAGTCAGTTTTCGTCTTTCTCTACTGAGGTGCTCGTCCGGATGAACCAAGGCACAATCGCAGTAGTTCTCCTGGTGCTGCCTTAGCCGATAAAGCAGAACGTAAGGCACCAAAACACAGGAGCCGGGAAAACCCAACATTTGACCAAAGACAATGATTCGGAGCTGATGCATATAAGGCCAAACTTGCGACGCCGAACACTCCCTAAGGTATTCCGTCTTTATG